>NW_007731799.1:23736-56594 GCF_000696425.1 Galeopterus variegatus | reverse complement strand
GAAAATGTGGTATATCTACACATTGGAATACTACTCAGCTATAAAAAAGAATGAAATATTGCCATTTCCAATGACATGGATGGACCTAGAGAGAATTATATTAAGTGAAACAAGTCAGACACAGAAAGAGAAATATCACATGTTCTCACGTATTTGTGGGAGCTAAAAATAAATAAATAAATACACCAAAAAAAACCAGGGTGGGGGGGGGGGAGAAGACACAACAATTACAATTCCTTGAAGGTGATATGACAAGTGAACAGATATGAGGTTGTTGGGAGGGAGGTGGGAGAGGGAGCAGGGAGGAAGGTTTCGGTAACGGGCCACAATAATCAACCACATGGTATATTGACAAAATAAATTTTTTTTAAAAAAAGTTAATTTCTTATGGCCTCAAGCATTTTTCCTCAAATAGCACAGCCAACCCACAAAAAAGCCTTACAAGTCAGTTTCAAGTTTCTTATTTATCTGAAATGCATGACCTCATCCCCAGTTTTGCCTGAATCTTATTAATCGAGGTTGTTACAGTTCCATCCCAGTGATTCTCAATCATCTTTGAGCTTTAGCATAACCGAGAAAGTACAAACTCCTCACGGTAAGGGCGGATCATGTCCCTTTACTCTTATGTTTGTTTTCCTCTGCATGCCGTTGTGGGGCTTGGGTCCCCATATCCTTGAGCAGCTCTGCTCTAATAGCTTTCCTGGTCTCGGGCCACATTTCAGCTCTCCCAGGCTGGTGTGCCACTCTGGTAGCTCCACAGTTCTGGGGTCTCCATGGTGGTGGTGGCAGCAGCAGTGGGTTGGGAGTCTGAGGGGTGGTGTCACCACAGGCCCATTCACAGGCTCCCCGGGTAGTCGCTCTGGCTCCCTCCTCCCCACTTTCCTTCCCTTCTCCCTCCTAATGTGCTGCTAGCGGTGGCGGCAGCTGCTCCCCTGGCATTGAGCAAGGGACCCCAGACCATGGGGTCAAGTTTTGGGGGAACAATCCAAAGCAGCATAGTTTCCATGGAGACAACAGGTGGGGAGAATATGGTGTGTTTAGAAAATCTTTGTCTTCTTTAGGATGGAATTAGGCTCAATTGTTTCTTTATCATCATCATTATTATTATTATTAATTGTAACAGTTGAATGTACACATCTGTGGGGTACAGAGTTGAACATCAATACTCATGAGAAATATATGATGCTCAAATTGGAATATATATTATATTCAATAGGACACACTCTCATCGCTCTTCATGCCCCTTTACCAATTCCCCGCTCCCCCTCCCTTCTCACTTCTAGTAACTTCAGTTCTCCTTTTGAAAGTTCAATGTATTATTGAGAGTTTTGTATCTTTCTTTCTTTTATTTACATGTTTATTATTTTAGCTTCCACTTATGAGTGAGAAATACAGTATTTCTCTTTCTGTGCCTGGTTTATTTCACTTAATATGATTTTCTCTAAGATCATCCATGTTGCTGTGAATGGCAACATTCATTCTTTTTTATGGCAGAGTAGTATTCCATTGTGTATTGTCTGGCTACGACAAGGGCTACTGTGAGGCTAATGTCTTGAATCCTGCTCACAGCGCCAGTTGTAGTGTTCATGATGCCAATTGTAAAGCTAGGCAACCATGCTAGTTGTCACAGCTCTTTTACCTGATGGTAATCCTGCACCGACTGGGCCGATGGTTGAGCTAGGGCTGGGTCTGGAGCTCCCAGACTCCTCAAGCCCATTCACAGATTGGGTTGCAAACACTTCACACACCTGGCTGGGTCACCAGACCCCTCCAGCCAGGCTGGGTCACCAGACCCCTTCACGGAGGTCTGTGAGCTATGTAACCAGCCACACAGTCCTTGGATGCTGCAGGTCTGGAAAAACATGGCCGTGCAGGGTAGGTACCTGAGGCAGTAAAACACCAGCCAAAGTGGTGCTGCTTTGCAGGCACATGTACTCCACCCACACACACACGTTTACTGAACCACACTGAACCGCTTCGAGGTGACGGGAGCCTGACCAAATTGTTCCATTTTCTCAATATGTATATATACCACATTTTCCTTATCCAGTCATCCAATGATGGACATTTAGGTTGGCTCTATACCTTAGCTATTGTAAATAGAGCTGTGATAAACAGGGGGGTGCAGGTATCTCTTTGATGTGATGAGTTCCATTCCTTTGGCTATGTACACAGCAGTAAAATTGCTGAATTGTATGGCAGTTCTATCTGAAGTTGTTTCGGGAAACTCCATACCATTTTCCATAATGGCAGCACCAAATTACAGTCCCACCAACAGTGCAGGAGGGCTCCCCTTTCTCGGCATCCTCCTCAGCATTTGTTTTTCTCTGTCTTTTTGACAATAGCCAGTCTAACTGGGGTGAGATGGTATCTCAGTGTGGTTTTGATGTGCATTTCCTTCATGCTATGAGTGATGTTGAGCATTCTTTCATGTCTCTGTTAGCTATTTGTATATCTTCTTCTGAGAAATGCTATTCAGCTCCTTTGCCCATTTTTTAATTGAGTTATTTGGTTTTTTTACTATTATTTGAGTTCCTTGTATATTCTAGATATTAATCCTTTGTCAGATGCATAGTTTGCAAATATTTTCTCCCCCTCTGTAGGTTGTCTTTCACTCTGTTGATTGTTTCCTTTGCTGGGCAGAAGCTTTGTAGTTTGATATAATCCCATTTATTTATTTTTCCTTTTGTTGCCTGTGCTTTGGGGGTCATGTCCATAAAGTCTTTGCCCAGTTCTACTTCCTGAAGTGTTTCCCCTGCATTTTCTTTTAGTAGTTTTATAGTTTCACATCTTACGTTTAAGTCTTTAATCCATTTTGAGTTGACTTTGTTATGTGGCAAGAGGTACAGGTCTAGTTTCGCTCTTCTGCATATGGATGTTCAATTTTCCCAGCACCATTATTGAAGAGACAGTCTTTTCCCCAATGTTTGTTCTTGTTGTTTTTGTCGAAGATCAGGCTCAACTGTTTCCAAGAATTTTTATTTGTCTTTAGGAGACGTGTGTGGTTACATGCTGTATGATGTCATTTATGTAGCATTCTTGAAATAACAAAATTGTGATGGTGAATCCATCAACACCACGGGTTCGGTCTCGGGGGAGGGTGTGACTGTAAAGTGAAAGCACCAGGGAGTTTCTTTGGGTAATCGAAGTTTGGTATCCCAACTGTGGTGGCCATAATACAAAACTATACATGAGATAAAATTCCATAGAGCCATGCATTAAAAAAGTGAATATAAAAACTGATGAAATTCAAATCAGGTCTGTGGTTTAGCTAATAACTTTTATCTACGACATTGCTGTCATTTTGATAATCATGCTATGGTTTTGTGTTATCACCATTGGGCAAAGCTGTATGAAGGGTACAAGGAACTCTGTTTTCTATTTTTGCAAGTTCTATGTGAGTCTAAAGTTGTTTCCAAAAAAAAAAAGTTTGTAAAAAAGAGAGATTTTTAAAAATACTAAACCAAGGGCCCGCCCGGTGGCGCACTGCTACAGTGCACCGCTTGGGAGTGCGGCGGCGCTCCCGCCGAGGGTTCGGATCCCACATACAGACCGGTGCTCACTGGCTGAGTGAGGTGCGGGTGCAACACCAAGGGTTGCGATCCCGTTGCCGGTCCCGGTCCGGTACGGGCGCGACACTGAGGGTTGTGATCCATTGCTGGTCACGAAAAAAGACAAAAAGGAAAAAAAAAATACTAAACCAAGAGTGTACAGGAATTTCTTCTATTTTCTGGCAAATGTTCTATCAATTTTAAATCGTATCAAAATTTAAAAGTTAAAAACAAAAAGAATATTAGGTTACTCCTAGAATCTCCTGAGAACCAGGTTCTGAGGCCATGCAGCTAGGTAGAAAGTTCAATAACACCACAGAACTGGTCCAGTGAAGACATCTGCTTGCTGTCACCATACACAGCACTGCAGCTTCCAACACTGGCACTGCCAACACTGGACACCTCAACTGCCACAAGCACCACTGCCACTGTTGCCTCTGAGAGCTGGTGTCAATGCCTCTCCAGATCCCCAAAAGGGCTTCTGCATAGTTTCTACTTCTTCACGGGAGTAGCTTGTGACTCAAAGTCTGTTTGTACCTGATGTATGGTGCTTAGAGCACATGATAAAGCCCTACCTGCAAAGGACAATGGGAACATGATAATGTAGAACTTTCAGCATTAATAGTGAAAAGCAGGATTGCCCTCACAATATAGGGGATTAGCCAAACATAAGGAGTTTCCAAAACTGAGTCATCAAAAAGAATGACAAAGATCTACTGCAAATTGTAAATAAAACCATGGCATTTTCAATGTCATGCTTCTGCTGACTGAACCAAATTCTTACACTAATGAGCAGGTGGATCTAGTTCAGGGATAACCATCAGTGATGCCAGTAGCCTAAGGTACAGCAGCAGGCAAGGTTCTCAATGGGGATGACTCAGGGGTGGATATGGGACAAATCTCTTACCTCTCAAGTATATTCAAGGAGGGAATTGCTTCTTGAGGGGAAGGAAGCTAATACTTGCATTGTGTGTGTGTGTGTGAATGTGTGTCAGATGTGCTAAATAGAAAATTTATTTTCTCAGTCTTAATAACAAAGCAATTAGATCTCTAGCACAGAAAGACTTGACATTTTTACTTTTGCTTCTTAGATAATTGGTAACAGATATAGCAGAAAATGATATGGGATGCGATGGCCAGAAATTAAGATGTAAAGAAGAAAAAGAAGACTTAAAGGGCTAAGACTTAAAGAGGCAATATATAACATTAGTGGTGGTAGAACTGAGGGAAAATCATTGAAGGCATAGTGTTTGTTTTGCAAATACAAATGATCCATATGAAAATTATTCAGTCTTAATAGCAAATAAATGCAAATATTTGTCTAGTCCCACCGCGTTCTATGAGAATTATGTAGGCTTTTAGTGAACTGTTAATCCTTAATACAAATACAACCCAGCTCAGTACAAATCCTAATACTGGAGTATTCCACAATGAATATATTTTCATTGATCTTTCTAGAATAAATAACTTGAAGATGCTGGTCTTAATTATTTTGTGCAAATAAGTGAACTTCACCAAAATGGTGTTATCCAATAATGGGGGCGTCTGTCCCTTGGAGAGTGCAAAACTTCCATGACCAGGGTAGGAGGAAAAGTCTTTATTACATGCAAGTAAGAAAACTGTAGATCATTCCCAAAGCACTGTCTTCCTGAACAAGGAAAAGGGGTCATCTTATATATCCAAAGTTTCCTCCTAATTCCATGCCCAAGTTCTCATTGAGGTCCTCTCATGTAAATGAAGAATACAAGCTTGTTCAATTTGGACTGGTTGACTATGGGACAGTTCACTGGTCGGTTCTGAAGCCAAATTTGCATCTGGCCCCAGGAAGGAGTGTGGCCTTTGGACAACAGTGAGACCTCAGGAAGTTGTCACATGGGCTAAACCTTGAGTTCTCAGCTAGTACAGGTTACCGTACATAGGTGGCAAACTGAGACTTCCTATCATGGCTGAGTCATGACATAAAAGAGGGGCAGGTAGATGTGGAGATCCCGGCTCCTTCTTGGGCAGAGATTCACCAAAGTTCACCTCTGGGACCCATATTTCAGTTTCAGCTGGTGTATTTTGAGGACAGTCTAGTATTTCATGGTTCATGACTCCCTGCCGCCTCCTGCTACAACAGAAACTCAGATCAAGGGTTATGACCAGTTCACTTCCTATTTTGGGCCTTTGAACAGCTGTGTGCACTTTGGCATTTAGGAGACCATGGACGCAAGGTTACAATAGTAAAAACCATTACTACCATACACTGTCAAAAAATTAGTATTGTGCCACTATTTGTCTCCTTTTTCTGAGACTAGAGATGGTACCCCATTGTGAACTAAGAAGAATTTTGACATTCATTCAGGTCAAATGTCTTTCCATGCTGGGAATATAATGAAATAATGCATAAGCATCTCAATATCTTTAGGTCAATGTTTTAGTGAAATCAAAACCCTAGGCCGGCCCGTGGCTCACTCGGTAGAGTGCGGTGCTGATAACACCAAGGCCACGGGTTCGGATCCTATATAGGAATGGCCGGTTTGCTCACTAGCTGAGCATGGTGCTGACAACACCAAGCCAAGGGTTGAGATCCCCTTACCGGTCATCTTAAAAAAAAAAAAAAAAAAAAAAAACCTTTCAAACTCATTTAGTGTTATAGTGATATTTAGATATATTTTGTCTTTTGTTTTAAAGATTAAATAATACACAAGTGTACTATCTATATTAATACAAGTATATTATTTAATTAAATAACACAAGTATGTTGGTATCTTTAGGTGGATGTTTTAGCAAAATCAAAGAACTTTCAAACTGGTTTAATGCTATAGCAATATCTAAATATATATATATATATAGTATTATATTTATAATATTGTAATATTATATTATATTTTGTCTTTTGTTTTAAAATTCCCAAGAATATTTGTTTTAAAATTTGTTTTGAATTTTCCCAAAGGCATTTGCTTTCTTCAAGTTCTTTTAAAATTAAATTCTGTCATTGCCAGTGGCTCCCAAAGAAAAATAAACCATTGTTTAAATTATAGAATTATCAGGAAACACACAAATTTTAGAGGAACTTGCTAGCAACTTTGGTTATGATTTTTTTAATTGCCTAAATGAGAATATTTCATCATTTTATAAAAAGTGTATTTAGAGTTGTTATTGTTTGACTTTCAGGAAAAAAAAATGCCAGTGGTCATAAATACCAAGTTTCTATGCAGCCTGAGTACAGAATCAAAAGGTTTTAATGAGATGCCTGAGGTGTTGCTGAGAGAAAGATCTTGGCTAAATCAGGGACAGGTGGACAAAGAAAGAACTTGGAATGGGATTTAGTGATAAACCACATTTTCCAAGGCATTCCAGAGTCTCCCAACTAGCAGTGGAGGAGAAGGGATGACCTGAGGTGATGGGGGAGGCAGGTACCCAAAACCCCAAATCCTCAAGCCTAGAGGAAGAAGTACTTGAGTCTAACTCAGGAGGTGAAAGGACATAGCAACAAGATGCTCTAAAAAAATCTCTAGATCCCAAGCCCAAGAGAGCTGCTCAGATATCCAAAGAGACGTATCTAGGAATATTCACCCAGGAGACTGGGGTCCTGGGGACCAAGTTCCGTGCTAGGGCAGAGGTAGATGAGAGAGCAGTAGAGCTTAGGTTCAAGGTTGAACACCTGTCCCAGTGACGAACTTTGAAAGCTGATAATGATAGTTGGGTTCAGATACCAGCAGACCAGATGAACGTACACAGTGGAAGTGAGTGAAGAGGAGATCACTTAGATCTCAGGTGGGTCCCCAGAGGCTTGCTCAAAGTACGCCAGGCATACGGACAGAGTTTGGATGTGCCGTCCCCACCAAAGCTCATGTGAAAATCTGATCCCCAATGTGGCAGTGTTGGGAGCTGTTTGAGTCACACAGATGGATCCCTCATGAATGCGTTAATGGTCTCCCTGGGGGAGGAGGGTAGTAAGTGAGTTCTCACTCTACTAGTTCCCGCGAGAGCTGGTTGTTTAAAAAGACCCTGGCACCTCCTCTCTCTCTCTTGCTTCCTCTCACCATGTGACCTGCTTGTCCCCGCCAGCTGCCTGTTGCTTTTGGCCATGAGTAGAAGCAGCCTGGGGCCCACACCAGATGTAGCTGTTCCAGAATCATAAGCCAAATAAACCTCTGTTCTTTATAAATTACTCAGTCTCGGGTATTTCTGTTATAGCAACACAAAAATGGACTAAGACACATACTCTAGATCTTCATATGACTGATTCTTGTTGACTCACAAACTGACTGATTTCCATTGCTAGTAAAAGGACAGGGATTCATGATTCAGTGTTATTATTCTAGTAATTCATATTAATTATAGGAGCATTTGAAAAATATAGAAAAATTTTCAAGAAAGAAAATAAGTATCCCATGATTCTGTTACCAGGCAACAGATCCAGGTTCTTGGTTCATCCATGAAAGAAGAATCTTTCACGGGACCGACAAAAGGAATGGAAGAAAGGGACAGAGAAACAGAACATAATAGGGCTTTATTACCAAGCAAAGGTAGGCACCAAAGGAGTGTGCTGGCTTCCCCGCAAGGGAGAAACACATGCACCCCAGACCGCGTCCTTCTTCATCCCACGTGGAAGCCTCTAATGTTCATCCTCTGCCCTTCCTGTCCCACCTCGTGCAGAGGCTGTGGCCGATCCAGTCTGAATGTGTATGAACAGCCTCTCTGGGGTATGTACCTATTCTGCCCTGACTCAATTCCACTGTATAAAGATGAGAGAAGCATCATCAAACTTTGGTGTATATTCTTTCAGTATATCCCATATTATATACACACACACGAGTATACCATTATTACAAAAATAGAAAAATCTATGATATACTCTTCATCAGATGACCACATTATTGTAATTGCTTTTTTAGTCATCTCCCCTGCCAGGAAGGCAGGGACAATATCTGGCTTACCATTATATATTCCTACTACCTAGCACAGGAAGACCGACATGATATAATAATGCAAACATACTTTATGGCTTTTGATAAATATTGCCAAATTGCCCTTGTGCCATGTTGTGCCCATTTATAAACTCACACGCAATTATAAGAGGTTCTTCCAGTCACTGACAACAAAACTGCATCTTATCACTTTTTAAGAATCTTTCCTGTTTTGATGGGATTTTGTCTCTCATGATATACTTGCATTTCTAAGCTATTAAGTTCAAATAATTTTCATATGGGCCACCTGTATTTGCAAAACAAACTCTGTCCCTTCAGTGATTTTGCCTGAATTCTGCCTTTGCTAATATTTATTGCCTTTTCAACAAACTTAGTTAATAGTTTATTTGTCCCTTTGTCAGCCTCTCCTGAAAATACTGTCATTTTTCAGGTGCCATCACTTTGTGCTCATTTCAAGTCAATACTTATGTGGGACATCATGCGTACTGGGCATCTAAGCTGTGCACCGCAGAGGGGAATCCTCTCTGCCCTTGGAGTAACTAATAATAGAACTTAAAGAAGAATCCTGGATAGGAAAATCATGGGTTCTAGTGACAGGCAGATATGGCTTTTCTACTTACTCACCAAGTGACCTTAAACAAGACAATCAGCCCCTATGGGCTTCAATTTCCTCTGTAGAAATAATAATGTAAATTTGTCTTGCAAGATTGCTACAAAGATCAGATGATATAAAATATGTAAAAGCACTATATAAATGTAGGTTACCGTTGCTTTTGTTAATACTGTCCTTAGGGATGAGTATTATACCCATCACGTGTTTTGAGGCAAATTGGCAAAGACAGTTTCCTTGTCAAGGCTAAAAATAAAACACAAGAGAGGCTTGGTGTCCCCCAGGAGACCACATACAACTACGGAAGTTTGCACTTTCTAAGGAAGCTAATAAAGCTAAGAAGTCATTCCACTGACACCTTAATGTCATTCTCAGTCATAACCCAATTTGCTCTACTTCCTTTCCTACAGAAGTGCAGATTTGTACTGCAAAGGGTACACACTCAACTTCCTCTGGGGGAGGGGGGTTATCTGAACATGGGGGGCATTGACATGAAAAAGAAGCCTAGAGCTTGGAGGAAAGTACAGGGAGAGAATGCTAAATGAGCTAGAACACTAGCAAGTCTGGTTTTCTTGTTTAAAATTCTAGTGAGCAAAAAAGAAACTTTTTAAAAAGTCACTTGTATCCAGTCTTCCTCCACGGGTTTTTACACAATTCACACGAGTGCTGCTAATTCAATAATTCTTACCCTTGGTTTTCTTAACACTTGGGGCAGTCTCTGATTGTCTGAAATAATTGCATAGTTTTTCAAAATGCTTAAAAGCAAATTATGTTTATTTTGTGTTTGCTTCAAAATACTTAAATATATATTTTACAATATTTTTAGATGAAACAAAAGAATATTCTTAACAATCTGTGGGATGAATTTTTTCTTATTCAAGATGGGGGAATCACTGCCAAAAAGAAAAAAAATCCAGACTATAGCTAGGAGGGACCATCTAGCTCATTGTTCTCAAATTACAGTCCTCAGATTCTTAGTGTCCTATCATATATTTTAAGTAAAAATTTTATAATTATGTGCCATTAGCCCAATGACCTTAGCAGGACCTTAATGTCCACTTAGTACCCCCCCCCCAATTTGATCAGATATTCTGTTTGGCTGTCATAACGAGTTAATGGAAAAAAAATCACTATTGTACAGAAAAAAAATGTAAAGATTTGTGAATAAATAACTCAAAATTATTTCTTATTGGCTAATGGTTTGGGGAAGACAATCAATATTGCTGACCTAATTCTACAGATGAGGAAGTTTAAACTCAACATTGCACAGTGAGTTAGTGGCCAGCCTGAGATTGGGACTTAGATCTCCTGGCTACTGGTCCAACATTTTTTCTCTCCAACCAAAAGTCAGTATTTGTGTAGAGCTGAAAAGGTTCCATCTAAACCCATAAATAAAAGCCTCTGTCTTTTGCACTGTGCATCCTACGGCCATGCCTGCCTTTGTTGCGGGATGACACAAGGTGAGTTAGATACATTCCCTGCCCTTAAAGAACATTATGCCCAAGGGAGATAATGCATTTACATAAATAAGGAATGTGAAGAATAAAATGGTAAGTGCTGTCAAAAAGATAAAGATGATGCACTGTGGAGGTTAAGAAAGCGTGAGGTTTAGACTGTTTTGGTTTCAAGCCCAAAAGCTTATTAGTATATTAAAAGATGTGTCCTATGGGGATATACCCAATATTGGTCATTTTTCACCCATCCAGATTCTTTTCCTTCCATCCTTTTCCTTCAATCTCTCATATAAAAATCCTGTATAGCCTTAAATGAAGGCTCCGTTCAAATATCATTTTCTCTATGTCTTTTTTCCTAGTCATTTCAGTCATAAACAACCTGTAGAAATTCCTGGAGAACTGAGCATTCCTACTACACACGTGACAATTTATTACATAAAGCCCGATGTTGTAGTTATGTGCATGCAGGTTTTGTTAAAGAGGAAAATTATTTATGACACTGTTCACGACAGTAAGCAAGACTTTATTCAAGGGGGGCTACTACCATGCGGCTAGGTAGTAAGGGAGAGAGAGAGATCAGGCTCAGTTCTAAATACAACAAGGACAGGTGAACATTTATAGCCAAGGAGCAGGTGGGCAATCAGTGGACGGAAAATTATCAAGAGGAAATATCAAGGCTAGATTCTTGCTGGACCTACTCAACAGGATACATGCTGAAGGCAGGATAAGGCGATTAGACAGCAAGGGTGAGGAATTTTTGCTAAACTGACTTAGAAAGATTCTTGTTAAAACTGAACAAAATGGGCCATGGTGAGAGCCCAAGGTTGGGGACTAGTCATAAAGAGGACTCAGAGAAGTTTGCCTCAAGTTTGGTCAAAGGAGTTTTTGTCAGTGTTTGGGTCCTGTGTACCTTTCTGACCTTATATCCTAGATCCCCACATGTTCTCTCTACATTCAATTGAACTTAAGTAAATGTCTTGAGATTTCCAAGTATCTCATCTTCTTTCCCTTTTCTTGCCTTTGTCATATTGTTCTTTCTTTTTGTAATGTCTTTCCTCTTGTCTGTCTACTCAGCATTATTTCCTCCAACAAACCCTTTCTAATGCCCTATCCAATTTCCTAATTCCCTACCCTGTCTGATGGGGTGTGACAGGAATCAGAGCTGTCTGGTAGGTTATGTCAGGGACAGGAGCTCAGAGGCAGACTTTCTCTTGACATTTCACTATGGATCAGGAAAAGCACAGGAGGTTATGTCCCAGAAGTCAAAACTGAAGTAAGCAGAAAACTAAGTGATCATCACAGAGGAGCAGGCAGAGAGGAGGAATAGAGGGACAGCTGAAGTCGGTGGCATAGAAATCATAAGTCCAAAGAGGACTAGCACAGAGCAAGCGTTAAGTACGATGGAGAAGGAGCTTGAAAAGTCCCTGGAAACCGTTCTCCAGTTTTCAGTATGAACAATGTGCTTGAGTTGGAAAAGAACTAAAAGGTATGTGCCTTTTTTATTTCCCCCCTCCAAGACCTAGATTAGGATAATCTGTGGGGTTGTAAAGAATTCCAATGCTCAGCTCCAGAGTGATTAATATAGAATCTCTGTAGGGACCCACGTATCAATATATTTTAAAAGCCCCTAGGTAACTCTGTGCAACCAGGGTTGAGAACCGCTGCCTTATCCATTTTGTGTACAAAGCTGTGGAGCAGTGTATAGTGACCTGAAGGGGAGATGAAGGTCAAAGCTAGAAAGCACAGCCTATGTTTGCTGGTCAATTCAAGGCACTTGGTCCAGAGTGGATGCACGAGTATAGGGAAAAGGGTAACCCCACAGTGAAGTGTAGCAGAGTGGACTAAAGCAATGCAGCCTGGAGCATTGCCAAAGGTGGAGTGCATTTACAGGTGATGTCCCTGTACACAGCTGTAAGAAGAACATATGTCAGCGTGCCAGCAGACAGGACACCTCCCAAAGGTTGTCCTTTGTTCTTCTGACTTCCCAGTACATCTCATGTTTGTTCATTTATCCTGATATTCATCATATTGTATTCTAATTGTTTAGATGCCTGTTTTTCCTCTTATACTAGAAGTTCTTTTTTGAATCAGAGACTGTTGTGTTGTTTATTTTTTAAATATCTTTGCCTACCTATAGTATTTCCAAGTTTAATAAACCTTTGTTGAATCTTTGTGAACTATTTGTGTGTGTGTTACTCATGCAGTGTCTTAGTGCATTCAGGCTGCTATAACAAAAATATCATAGACTCAGTAGCTTAAACAACATACATTCATTTCTCATAGTTCTGGAGGCTGGGAAGTCCAAGATCAAGGCCTGAAAGATTCAGTGTCTGGTGAGGGCCTGCTGCTTGGCTCACTGATGGCCCTCTTCTCACCACGTCCTCACAGGGTGGAAAGGATGAGAGAGCTCTCTGGGGTCTTTTTGACAAGGGGACTGACCCCATTCATGAGGGCTTTACCCTCAAAAACTAATCACCTAACAAAGGCCCCAACCTCTTAATACAATGTCTTTGGGAGTTAGGATTTCAACAGTTGAATTTCTTGGGGATGTAAACATTCAGTCCATAACACATGGCTTTTAGATATGGTATTAGGAAATCTTTTTCTTCTTTTAAAGAAATTTGAAACTCTTAGATCAAGAACACAAAGAAAATGACATAGGTATTTCTTATTGAGAGATCTAGAAAAATCAAGTAAAATTTGTCCCTTTCAGAAGCTCAGCTCATATAAGACATGTCCTATATAGGAAGAGGGGGATATTATGTTCAGACTCAGCATGCTTTGTTGCTATGCAAATCCAAAGATTTTAATTCTAATCTATGATTTACAATTAATTTATAAGAAAAAAAATTATTTTAAAAAATTGCTCTAAAAAATTATCTGCTTTAGGAGGCACCCAGGAAGGCAGGAGAACAGGCCAGCAACCCTCCCAGAACAACCCTGCCCATGCAGAAGGCAGGACCCCATGCACCATGCCACCACCATGAAGCTTCACACAGCTTCTGAAAAGGTGATCCAAAATAGCCACTACCACAGCTAATACTGTTGCAAAGATGGCTCACTGCCTTAATAATACCCAGGACCACTGTGCAGGTGGCCCACTACATATTTGACTTCATTGACACAAGGAGAGTCACTGGATGAGCCTAGAAAAAGAGGAAGACGACTTTCTCCTCAAAGTCCACTCCAGAGTAATAGAAGAAGCAAATGATCTAACAGATGACCAAAAATCAACATAGAGATACCGGAAATATGAAAACATGACACCACCAAAGGAATTCAGTAACTCTCAAGTACCAGACCCTATAGAACAAGAAACCCTTGAAATGACTGAAAAGAAATTCTAAGTAACTGTATTAAGGAAATTCAATGAGATAAATGAGGACTCTGTAAGACAACACAATGAAAAGAGAAAATATATCCAGGATATGAGGGATGAAATTTACAAAGAGATCAATACCTTAAAAAGAATGTAGCAGAACTCTGGAACTGAAAGATGCATTTGAAGAAATAACACAACTGAGAGCTTAAGCAGATTAGAATAAGCTGAAGAAAGAATATCTGAACTTGAAGATTGTCTTTATGAAATAAGTCAGGCAGAGAAGAAAAAAGAAAAAAGAATTTTAAAAAATGAAGAATTTCTAAGAGAGCTAGCAGACAACTGTAAGAGAATAAACATCCAAATCATGGGTATTCCTGAAGGAGAGGAGAAAAGTAAAGGCACTGAAAATCTATCCAATGAAATAATAATGGAAAACTTCCCAGATATATGGAGAGACACAGACCTTCAGATCCAGGAAGCTCAAGATCTCCAAACAGTTTCAATCCAAAAAGATCCTCTCTGAGACACATAATAGTCAAACTGGCAAAGCTCAGAGACAAAGAGAGAATCCTAAAAACAGCAACAGAGAAGTGTCAACTCACCTATAAGGGAGCCCCCATCAGACTAACAGCAGACTTATCAATCGAAACCCTACAGACAAGAAGAAAATGGGATGATATATTCAAAACAATAAAAGAAAACACCTGCCAGCCAAGAATACTATACCAGCAAGGCTATCATTCAGAAACGAGGGAGAAATAGTATATTTCCATGACAAACAAAAATTGTGAGAGTTCATCACCACATCACCAGTCCTGCAAGAAATTCTCAGTGGAGTCCTGCATCTGAAAGCTGAAAAACAATAATCACTACCACAAAAACACAAGTAAGAAAAAAAATCTACCAGTAAAACAAAAATGCAAATGAGAAAGAAAAAATTTTTTTAAAAAAACTAAGTTTTACCACCACAGAAAACTCCACAAATATTGAAGATCAATAACCAAGGGAGAAGAAAGGAACAAATGATACTCAAAGCATCTAAACAGAAATCCATAAAATGCCAAGAATAAGACAATCCCTCTCAATAACAACCTTAAATGTAAATAGATTAACCCCCCCACACACACACTCAAAAGACACAGACCAATGGATTGGATCAAAAAGCAAGACCCAACTATATGCTGTCTTCAAGAGACTCATCTCACCAGTAAATATGCAAACAAACTAATAGTGAAGGGATGGAAACAGTTATATCACACAAATGGAAACCAAAAATGAATAGGAATAGCTATTCTTATATCAGGTAAAATAAACTTTACACAAAAAACATAAAAAGAGACAATGAAGGCCACTATATAATGATAAAGGGATCAACCCAGCAAGAAGACAACAATAACAAATATATATGCACCCAACATTGGAATGCCCAGATATATAAAATAAACACTATTAGACCTAAAGAAAGAGATAGACCCCAAACGATAATAGTGAGGGACCTGATCACCTCCCTCTCATCAATAGACACATCATCTAGGCAACAAATCAACAGAGAAACACAAGACTTAAACTACACTTTGAACCTATTGGACCTGGCAGATATGTACAGAAGATTTCATTCAACAACTACAGAATATACATTCTTCTCATCAGAACATGGAACATTCTCCAGGATAGACCACATGTAAGGTCACAAATTGAGTCTCAGTAACTTTTAATAAACAGAAATCATCTCAGCTATCTTTTCAGACCACAATTGATTAATACTAGAAATTAGTAAAAAGAGTTGTATTCTATACAAATACACAGAAATTAAACATCAAGCTCCTGAATGAACTATGGGTCCAAGAAAAATTAAACAGGAAATCAAAAAATTTCTATAAAACAATGAAGATAAAGGCACATTTTATCAAAACCCATGGATATGGCAAAAACAGAACTCAGAAGTTTATACCAATACATGTTGACATTAAAAAAATAAAAAGATTTAAAGTAAACACCTTAACTCTACACCTAAAAGATCTAGAAAACAAGAACAATCCAATTGCAAAGTTAGTAGATGGAAAGAACTAATCAAGATTAGAGCAGACCTAAATAATATGGAGACCCCAAAAAACAATATAAAAGATTACTTAAATAAAAAGTTGGTTTTTTGAATAGATAAACAAAAAAAGAAGAGAGAAGACCCAAATAACAAAAACAAGAAATGAAAAAGGAGACCTTACACTGGATACCACAGAAATACAAAAAATCATTAGCGACTATTATAAACAACTATACACCAACAAATTTGAAAACCTGGAGGAAATGGATAAATTTCTGGACACATACAAACAACCAAGACTGAACCATGAAGACATGGAAAACCTGAACAGACCGATAACAAGCAACGAGATTGAAGCAGTAATCAGCAATCTCTCAACAAAGAAAAGCCCAGGACTGGAAGCCTTTACTGCTGAATTCTAACACAACTTTAAAGAGAAACTAATACCAATTCTCTTCAAACTGTTACAAAATATTGAAACAGAGGCTACTTTCCCAAACTCATTCTATGAGGCCAGAGTCACCTTATATATCAAAACCAGACAAAGATACAACAAAAAAAGAAAAGTACAGACCAATATCTCTAATGAACCTAGATTAAAAAATCCTCAACAAAATACTAGCAATCAGAAGGCAGCAACGCATCAAAAAAATGATACACCATGATCAAGTGGATTCATCCCAGAATGCAAGAATGGTTCAACATGCACAAGTCAATAAATGTGATACATCAAGGACAAAAACCATATGATTATCTCAATAGATGTAGAAAAACCATTTGATAAAATTCAACATGCCTCCATGATAAAGACTTTCAACTAATTAGGTGTACAAGGAAAGTGTCTCAACACAATAAAAGCCATCTATGACAAGCCCACTGCCAATATCATACTCAATGGGGAAAGACAGAAGGCATTTCTCTTAAGAACAGGAACAAGACATGGATGCCCACTCTCACCATTCCTATTTAACATAGTGTTGGAAGTACTAGCCAGAGCAATCAGACAAGAGAAAGAAATAAAGGGCATCCAGATTGAAAAATATGAAGTCAAACTGTCCCTATCTGCAGATGACATGATCTTATATATGGAAAAACCTAAAGACTCTATCAAAAAATTCCTAGAATTGATTAATGATTTTAGTAAAGTTGCAGGATACAAATTCAATGCCCAAATATCAGTTGCATTTATATTCTCCAATAATTAGCTAACAGAAAGAGAAATTTTAAAAGTAGGCCCACTTACAATAGTCCCCCCAAAATAAAACACCTAGGAATCAATTTAACCAAGGAGGTGAAAGATCTCTACAATGATAACTACAAACCACTACTGAAAGAAATTAAAGAAGACACAAACAGATGGAAAGGCATTCCATGTTCTTGGATTGGGAGAATTAACATTGTGAAAATGTCCATACTACCCCAAGTGATCTACATATTCAATGCAATTTCCATCAAAATACCAATGGCATTCTTCACAGCAATAGAAAAAACAATCCTAATATTCATATTTTTAAAAAAGACCCTGAATTGCCACAGCAATCCTGAGCAAAAACAATAAAGCTGGAAGCATACACCGCCTGATTTCAAATTATACTACAAAGCTATAATAACCAAAACAGCATGGTACTGGCATAAAAATGGACACTCAGACCAGTGGAACAAAATAGAGAACCCAGAGATCAAACCACAGACTTACAGCCACTTGATATTTGACAAGGTCAACAAAGACATACATTGGGGAAAAGACTGCCTTTTCAATAAGTGGTGCTGGGAAAATTGGGTATCCATATGCAGAAAAATGAAACTAGACCTGCACCTTCATCATATACCAAAATCAACTCAAAATGAATTAAAGAATTAAGTATAAGACTTGAAACTGTAATACTACTAAGGGAAAATATAAGGGAAACACTTCAGGAAGTAGAACTGGGCAAAGACTTTATGAATTGGACCCCAAAAGCACAAGCAACAAAAGAAAAAATAAACAAATGGGACTATATCAAACTGTTAATCTTCTGTACAGCAAAGGAAATAATCAACAGAGTGAAATGACAACCTACAAAGTGGGAGAAAATTTTTGCAAACTGTACATCTGACAAGAGACTAATATCCAGTATATACAAGGAATGCAAGCAATTACACAGAAAAAAACCAAATAACTCAATTAAAATATGGGGAAAGGAGCTGAATAGACATTTTTCTAAGGAAGAAAAACAAATGGCCAACAGGCACTTTAAAAAATGCTGAACGTCACTAATCATCAGGAAAATGCAATTTAAAACCATATTGAGGGCCAGCCCCACGGCTCACTCGGGAGAGTGTGGCGCTGGTAGCACTGAGGCAGCGGGTTCGGATCCTATATAGTGGTGGCTGGTGCACTCACTGGCTGAGCATCGTGCAGACCATACCATGCCAAGGATTATGACCCCCTTACCAGTCAGGGAAAAAAAAAAAACATATTGAGATATCACCTCACCCCAGTTAGACTGGCTATAATCAAAAAGACAGAGAATAACAAATCCTGAAGAAGATATAGAAAATAGGGAACACTCCTGCACTGTTTGTGGGACTGTAAATTAGTACAGCCACTTTGGAAAACAATTTGGAGGTTTCTCAAACAACTACAGATAGATCTTCCATATGATCTCACTTCTGGTATATATGCAAAGGAATGGGAATCATCATGTCGAAAGGATCCCTGCACTCCCCTGTTCATCTCAGTTCTATTTACAACAGCCAAGACATGGAACCAACCTAAATGTCCATCGATGGATGATTGGAAAAGGAAACTGTGGTATATATACACCATGGAATACTACTCTGCCTTAAAAAAAAAAAAAGAAAGAAATTCTGCCATTTGCAGCAACACGGATGAGCTTGGAGAAAATTATGTTGAGTAAAATAAGCCAGGCACAGAGAGAAAAATACAACATGTCCTCACGCATATGTGGGAGCTAAGAGAGAAAGAAGAAAAGGCCACAGGGTTGCATTGGACTTGCAGAAGGAGAGAACAGACCTAGGGTTTCGCAGTGAGGTGGGTGGGGGAGTGGGAAGGGGAGGTCAGGGATTAACTGGGTGGGAGACAGGGGGAATAACTGCAATTTGTGGTAATGGGCATGCTGATAGTATTGATCGGGCCATCACGTGTTGGGCACAAGTGGTGACGGCCAACTTTGAACCCCATGAATATCCATAACCAAAGGAAAAATAATATTATTTTTTAGGTGAGGCAGGGACAGAATAGGGACATGCCCTTGGAAGGCTGCTCAGGAATATTCGGACTGGATGGGCACCACCCGCCTCTTTGCCTGGCAGTTCAGGGACTCGTAGTGCACTGGCAACAGCTGAACCACCCACCAATCAGCACGCTACGCAGCTGCACCTGTGCACAAGGAGGAATAAAGGTGCAGACAATCGCCCTTACGACCTCCACCTGTGATGGACAGGACAAGGTTAAAGGGAAGTGACTCCTGAGCATGACCAGGTACTTCAGAAACTCGGTGTGACATGACAGGAAGCTGACACCACCCCATCAGGCCTCAGTTACCTTAGATCCTCCCCACAGTCGAATATTCCTCCACGTAGGATAGAGAAACACCCCTGTGCCAGAACAAGACAGAAACCTCCCTTAGCAATGCAGGGCGGGTCTCATTTCTTTCCCACGCTGGCTGCACATGCACACGGGCATGTGCTTTCTCTGAACAATGAAGTCTTATTATTTGTATGCTCCTTGGTCTAGCTCCCTTGCATTTTCTTTCATTGAGCATGCTCACCGTGCTGTGGACTTCGATTGGTCCTGGGCAAGGTTCTCTTTACTCAGTTTGACTAAGGACCCAGACCTGCCATCCAGCTTCAGCTTGGGTTCACCAGTCAGGAAATAAGAGCTATAAGAACTAAGGAGACTCCGACCCCGTGAGTACCCCGCTTCCTGCCACCTCAGGATTGTACCCACAACCTCCTGCAGGTTGGGGCCGAGCTCCAATCCTGTTCCTTTTCCACCCAGGGTGTTCCAGATTGTGCTGGTGCCCCTAAGCACACCCCAGGGCCCGGTGGCTGAGCCCCTCCAGGTGGACTTGCTCCTGGCTCATGTTGCCACCTTGGAGTCTGCCACAGCTGCTGCAATCCACTGTAGTCACCAACTCCCATGGCTGCAAGGGACTGTTTTCCCTTCTTTCTTTCCTCTCACCTACTAGCCAGGATGCACGGGTGACGGGATGGTCCAGAGGTTATGTACTTGTCATGGCTCAGCCTGTCTAGCTGGGGGAAGCACACCAAGCATGGGCCCCCTCTGGCCTGTGTCCCCAGCCCCTACTGATCCCCAATGGGCCCCGCCATGGCCAAGGCCATGCTCCCCATGTTCCCTTACATGTTACCAGCCTCTCCCCACAGCCCTCCTTTCCCATTCTAGGCCTGGACACCCAGGGAGTTGGGTGGCCTCCTGAACCTCTCTCCAAGAAGGATTGCTGCCTCATGATTTTAACCTTTGCTAGAGACCTTTGGAACTACATAATGTGTCACATTTGGGCCAGGAGATCATACAGATTTTTTTGGTGGAAATGTCTGGGGCTTGGGCTGGGCCTTATGTGATCTGCTCTGACAAATGCACTCCCTACTTATTAGATCCTGAGATTCCCGAATGTCACCTTATCTCAATATTAATGCACCACCTTATGTATTTAGTTGCCTCCAGCACTGCCACATTGAGGACTATCTCCATTGGTGGTCCTGGATCCAGACACACCATTTCCCCAGGGACCCTCTGCCACTTGAAGCTCTCACTTTCAAGTTTCTCCTAACATCTTTACTGTGGAGGGCCAGCTAGCAATTAGCCCATTTTGTCTGCTATACAGATGCCTGGTCGCATCCCATGCCCACCATGAGAGGAAGAGGTTCATTAGAGGGGATACCTCCACTGGTACCATAGGGATGAGAGGGTGAGGTTTGAGATTTCCCTGATTTGGAGACATCCAATGCCAAAAGGGCTCACCTGGAAGGGATGCCTTCTGGGGGTCCCTCATTCATGAATAAGAGGGGATGTCTACCTATTTACCAAGGTGAAGAGTACACCAGGGGAAGGACACCTGCTCCCGGGTGCATGACTCTTCTTTTTTTTTTCTCCTTCTTCTTCTCTCTCACCCCTTTCCCCAACAGGTTGGGGACAAAATGGAAAATACAGTCTCAACCCCTGAGCGTCACCTTTGGGATGCATATTAAAAAACTGGAGCTACTCTAAACTGGATGGTTTGAAAGTGAGAAGCTCATATTTTCTACAATGTGCCTTGGCCCCATTATAAGTTAGATGATTAGGAACAATGGCCCCAAAATTGCTCTCTAAATTACAACACCATCCTACAATTAGTTCTCTTATGTCGAAGAGCCTGTAAGTGGACTGAGGTCCCATATATCCAGGCCTTTATGCCTTATATCAAAATCCAAAACTAAATGGCAATTGATTTGCTCTGCAGGAATCCAGGTGAAGCTTACCCCTTGCCCTGAGGCTGACATCCTTGATGACCCTCCACTGAGTGTCCCACCTGCAGACCCAGAAAGAGAAGGAGACCCAAGAGAAGCCAAAAACTCTTCCAAGGACCCCACTCTTCCCCCATATCCAGACCCAGGATGCCCAGCTCCCGAAGAACCAGGAGACCCCACTTCTCCATCCGTCCAGGTCCCTTGTCCCCCTCGCCCCCCAAAGGTGCTTCCTGGTCTAGCCCCGTTGGAACTACTTGGAGTGGGGCTCCATGCCACCCACCTTCCTCCATTCTCCCTCCTCATGAGGTGGCAAATGGCAAAGGCACCATATGAAATCATATGCCTTTTTCCATGTCTGACCTGGCCCAGTGCAAACAAAACTTCGGGAGATTCTCAGAGGACCCTGGGAACTTTGTAGATAAATTCCAGGCACTAAGTATGTGTTTTGAACTCTCATGGAAGGACACTCAGACCCTTCTATCTACTTGCTGCAGTCCTGAGGAAAAGTTTCACATTTGGAGTCCAGCAAAGGCACTTGCTGATCGGATGGCAATAGATGAAGGTTCCCAGGGCATGGGATCCATCCAGTGGGGAACAGTGCCCTCCCAGGCCAGGATCCTAACTGGAATCATTAGTGGGGTAGCCAGGACTTGCAGGCCAGGAACCATATGATTCATTGCCTTTTGGAAAGTATGAAAAAGTGTATAAAAAAGCCATTAACTATGAAAAGGTCAAAGAGACAACCCAAGGGAAGGATGAAAATCCAGCAATTTTTCAGAGAAGACTGATGGAAGCATTTAGAAAATGTACTAACCTAGACCAAACTATCCCAGCAGGACAAGTCCTCCTGGGGCAGCATTTCATAAGCCAGTCTGCCCCTGATACATGGAGGAAATTACAAAAATTATAATTAGGGCCACAGACCCCCATGGTCCAATTATTAGACATAGCATATGGGGTGCTCAATAACTGAGACCAGACTGAGATAAAATTGGAAGACAGGCATGCAGGGAGGCAGGTCTGATTAATTGCTGTAGCTGTAAGGGGTGCCATGCAGCCTTGAGGACCACCGGGGGAACAAAGAGTCAGATAGCCTACAGAAGGAAGAGGAAAGCAGACCTGCTTCAACTGTGCTAAGCCAGGGCACTGGGCCAAGTCCTGCCGGGCTCCCCCAAGAAGGGACCCTCCAACCCGAAAACCTCCAGGTCCCTGACCTGCTTGTGAAGACCTCACTCACTGGTGGCAGAACTGTCCCATGCCCAAAGCAGACAAAGGGGTTCTGTGCCAGATGGTGGTCCTGGAGGAAGAAGACTGACAGGGCTTGGGGCCAGTGGCTCCAACCGCGAACATCCCCATAACAAGAGAAGATCTTTGGGTGGTCCTTGACATGGCAGGTGAGCCAGTCGGCTTTCTACTTGATATGAGAGACACCTTCTCTGTCTAAAATAGCCATTCCGGGCCTCTAATAAGAGGCATCATCTGGTCGCAGGTATTGACGAGAGCCCAAAAGCCCACTTCTTTACTCACCCTTTAACTTGCAAGACAGGAAATTTTATAGTCTCACATTCCTTTCTGATCATCCCTCATTGCCCAACCCTGTTGGTAAGCTGTGACTTCATGGAGAAAGTAGGACTATCCCTATGATGGGACGGCTGAGTCCCCACCTTCTTAATCATGTTGTCTCCTGACCTGGGAGAAGCCTCTTGTGATCTCCTGGACGAGATTAAAACCAAAGTAGACCCCCAGGTTTAGGATCAGGGAATCTCAGGAAAGGCCACACATGTGGCTCCAATAACCATCACTTTGAAGGATGGAGCACTCTACCCACACCAGAGACAATGCCCTGTTCTGCCAGAAGCTAGGGCAGGGTTACAGCCTACCATAACAACGTTCCTACAGCATGGAATTCTAATTCCTTGTGAGTCACCCTGCAATACTCCTATTTTTCCTGTAAAGAAACCAAGCAGAGAACATCACCTAGTCCAAGATTTACCTGCTATCAATGAGGCAATAATATCCACACAGCCCATCCTCACCAGCCATTACAGCCTCGTCTCAAGTCCCTGAGGCCTCCTCATGGTTCACTGTCTTGGACTTACAGTATGCTTTTGTATGCATTCCTCTGGCAAGAGAGAGCCAATACCTCTTTGCCTTGAAGGACTGATTCCCGGGGAGTCACCCAGCAGTACACTGGGACCGTCCTTCCCCAGGTGTTCAGGGAGAGCCCCCACTTGTTTGGTCTGGCTCTCGAACGAGACCTGAAACAGATCCAACTTATGGAGGAGGCCATTCTCCAGTATGTAGATGACATTCTCATCTGTAGCCCCTCAAAGGAGTTGTCAGACTCAGGCACAGTCCAGGTCCTAAATTTTGGGGGAAAAAAAGTCTACAGAGTGTCCTTGAAAGAGGCCCAGACTAGTCAACAAGAGATCTCATACCTGGGATGCGTTCTCACCCCGGGTCAATGCAGACTGTCCAATGACAGAAAAAAAGCTATAGTGTGCTTGTCCCCCCCTGCAACCACCAAAAGCAGTTGTGCTCCTTTCTGGGAATGGTGGGATTTTTCAGAATTTGGATACCAGGTTTTGGGGTTATGGCAAAGCCTGTATATGAAACAACTGGGGGACCTGAACAGTAACCTCTAATTTGGACAGGGGAACTACAGGCTGCGTTCAATAATATTAAATGAGCTTTGATGGAGGCCCCAGCTCTGGTCTCCCTAATTTACAAAAACTGTTCAACTTATATGCAGTATAGAAACAAGGGAGGAAGTTAAAGGGAGGAAGTCTAATTGCTAAACACTTCCTCATACCTTGGGAGTCTTAACCCAAAAACCTAGGCGATACTCCCCTGCCCTGTATCCTGTTTTTCAAAACAATTAGACTCAGTGGTACAGGGATGGCCAGCCTGTCTCAGGGCCATCACCGCCACAGCCTTGCTAGTAGATGAGGCATGAAAACTGACGTTAGGCCAAACTATGGAGGTACTGACTCCCCATCAGGCACAGGGAGTCCTAGAAGCTAAAGGACATCACAGGCTGATGGGGGGAAGGTTGACTAAATATCAAACTCTGAAGAACACTCCTGAAGTTATCCTGAAAGGGTGTCATACCCTCTACCAGCCTACCCCGATGCCCCTAGAAAGTTCTGAGTTGACTCACTCATGTATAGAGACCACAGAACATGTCTACTCCTGCAGACCTGACCTAACAGATATCCCCCTGGAAAACCCAGAACTTGAATGGTTTACTAATGGGAGCAGTTGCACTGAATCAGGAACACAAAGGGCAGGCTATGCAGTGGTGAGCGTACATCATATTACTGAGGCCTGACCTCTACCACCAGGAACCTCTGCCCAGAAGGCAGAAATCAATTAACTCTGGCAAAAGACCGTGTTGTCGGTATTTACGCAGACTCCAGGTATGCCTTCATGGTTTTACATGCCCATGCAGCCATCTGGAAAGAAAGGGGGCTTCTAACTGCTAAACATTTCCTCATAAAACATGGTCCTGAGATAACCTGATTAAAGCAGTCAAAATGCCGACAACATGGCAGTCATGCACTGCCAGGGACATAAAAAGGGAGAATCAACTTACTGGGAAGCTAAGCAGGCCACCCTGTTAACTCTTGAGATGGCCCTAAATCCCAGGCCTGAACTACCAGACCATTCCCCAACCTGCTCTTCCTCAGATTTAACATGGATACAACGTCAAGGAGGGACCCAGAACCTAAATGGCTGGTATCGGGTCTGTTGGGAAAATATAGGAAAATGGTCAGGGCCCCTCAGAAGTTCAGAATCTTGCCAAGCATTTGATGCAAATAGGCACGTGTGCCCAGGTGTTCCTTGATTATCATCTAATGTAAGTGCGCATGTGCACCCAGGTGTCCTGGATTATGACTTAAGTGTAAAGGACGAGTGGCTCTGATCCACAGTGCCCTCCATTCCTGGGATGCTGCTGCTGCTGCTAGTGCCCCTGGGACCCTTCACAAGGTCACCACCACTGCCGGACCTGTAAGCTGCTGCTGATGATGATGACTGAACTCACGTGGTCTGCCAACAACTCCAGGGATCTTTCCCAAATTACCCAGTCTGTGCAATGGGTTCAAAGGGCCTGAGCCCTAGCTCTGACAATATAAATGGAAACTTAGTATAACTAAAATAATGAAACATTTTGGCTTTAGTTATGATTTGCCTCACTTTACAAGGTCAATGACAAATACGTAATTCCAGAACAAATACAATGGAAGGTAACTAAGGGACTATGTGAGTCCACCCACTTTGGGCAAGACGCACTGACCGACCTGAAAGTCCTGGCAAAGGGCTTGTCCATGCTATTAAACAAGTCACCAGGGCTGGCCCCACTTGTTCCTTAAACAGTCCTGGGCAAGGCCTCAGATCTCCTTCCCTGTTACAGCCCACACAACACTGGGGCACATAACCAGGAGAAGACTGGCAAATGGATTTTACCCAAATGCCAAAGTCGGTGGGTTTAAGTATCTATTGGTATTTCTGGGCACTTTTACAGGTTGGGTTGAGGCCTTCCCTACCAGGCCTGAAGAGGTACAGGAAGTGGTAAAATACCTCCTGAGGGAACTTATACCTAGGTTCAGGCTTCCCTGAAGCCTACAAATGGGCCTTCATTCACAGCCCAAATAATCCGAAAGATTGGGACCTCACTTGGCATAGATTATAAGCTACATGCTGCGTGGAACTCCCAGTCCTCAAGAAAGGTTGAAAGGGCTAATCACAGCCTAAAGAAAACTACAGCCGAGCTCTGCCAGGAGACTTCCCTCCCTTGAACTCATTCATTACCTATTGTTCTTTTGAGGATACAGGTAGCCCCCAAAATCAATCTCCACCTGAGCCCATACCTGATGCTATATGGAAGACCACTTTAACTACTGACCTCCTTCACAATCCAGAAGTCATGTTAGCTATAAAACATATTATCCATTTGGGAAATGTCCAAGAATCCATTAAAAAGTATGGCAACCAGGTGTTACTCACACCTACCACATCCCTGCCTATGCCAAAAACCCAGCCTCGAGATCTAGTCTTGGTCAGGGTCTAGAAAGAAGCTTCTCCCCATGACCAATTACAACCCAGATGGAGGGGACCACATCAGGTGCTTCAAATTTGACTGGAATAACTCCTTGGGTTCATGTATCCAGGATTAAGCCCTATCCCAGACCTAGCCCAGCCGAGGAAGACAACAAGCAGACTCCAGCCAACCATACCTGCGAGCCACTGGAAGACCTCAGATACCTCCCCCAAGGGACCACAGCCAGATAAGTTCCAGATGATTTGATTTATATTACTGTTTATTCTTCTTCTTTTGATCACTTTCTTGGTCCTCTTACTTCTTCTGTGCTTAGGTAAAGAAACTTCCCCACCTGGGAAGGCCTCCTTTTGTTCCCATGGGGTTCGATGGACCCTTATAAAATAGAGGCTTTTTATTCCTCTATCACACAGGCCCTTCTTTTCCACAATACAGATCTTGTAGCTCAACTAACTGAAGATCAAATAGAGACCTCTGTTTGTGATATAGTAGAGACTAGATTCCTCCAAGGGGACTTCCAGAATACACTTGGGAAGAAATATCTACCTTTCTGGAATAAATCGGCTAGGGGCAAGTCTTTACAGCTCTGCAGATGAGATGCAAAGGACAAGGCCAGCACACTTCCTTTTCTCTTTGCCCTTGTCTACCTGCCCTTCCCTGTGGCTGGAAGTAATACGAATCCATAATTCCATTTGGCACATCAGGCTCAGGGACTTTGTAGAAACACCTCCTAAAACGCCTTCTATTGGATTTGTGTGGGACAGAGGTCAGCCGTGACCTTCCCAGCACCTGCTGGTCTTTGAGCGACCCAATCCTCCCATGTCTTGACCTAGATCTCTGACATCTGTAAACCCAGTTTTTCTTTCCAACCTCACTCCTCTGCAAAAAATATCTTCAGTAAGGTAAAAGGGGGCCTCATAAAACTGCAGGGACCCCAGCTGACTTTATCCCCATCAGAGGGGCACTCTGCAGGGACATTTCCATCCTCCAAAACACCATTTTTCCATTCTGCCTTGAGTTCAGCCATAGTCAGGGAAGGAAAGAACTGGCATGGCTCCCTGAGTTGGGCTGCCACACCATGGTTGAGGTCACAAAAGCCACTCAGGTATTTTATCAGGCTGCCAGATCAACTTCTGTGTTTGACAGGGTGAAAACCCCATCCCAGCTCGACCTGGTAATTTAACATGTCGAGGAAGTTGCTCCACTGAAACCTCTCGGTGTTGCTGGAGATGAGCTCCGATGGGCCGGAATGGTTTCTTTCATCGCAACATTTGATTAATCACATGATTAATCACCATCCCTGGATTCTTTGGAACCATACTAGAGACACCCCATGTTGTGAAAGTGAAAATCAAACGATTGACCCTCCTTGTTGTCCCCCTCCCAGCTATGACACTTGCAGCTACCTTTTATACAGGGGAGGCTTTAGGAAAAGAGGGAACCCCCCTGAAGGAATTCCCTTTTTTAACATAATCATAGAGGCTACTTTGCCACCCGCAAGTGGGATATGCTTCCTTTGTGGTCACTACGCCTATGCTGCTTTGCCAAATTATTGGAGAGGAATCTGCTCCCTGGCCTGTCTCCTGATGTTTGTCTCCTAGATAGAAATCAAACAATCCCTATTCCAAAAGTAAAGTCTACCCAACTAAATAAAAAGAGGGATAATGCTCCTTCCCTTATTGATTGCTCTTGGTGTAGGGACCAGGGTAGGTACAGGTGCAGCAGGAATCATCTCATCAGAGCAAGTCTTTGTCAATTTATCCCTAGAACTGAGCAGGGCCTTTGAGGAAACAGATCAGGCCTTCAATACCTTAAATTCTCAACTCAACTTTCTGGCTGCAGTAGTGCTCCAGAACCCACAGGCCTTAGACATGTTAACCTCAGCACAAGGAGAAACCTGTGCCCTGATACAAGAAGAGTGTTGCTTCTGTGCAAATCAGTCAGGAGTCACAGAAGATAACATTAGAAAATTACAGAACATTCTCACTTAGAGAACTAGCTCTGGAGAACAGACGTCCCTTTGGGATGACATGGAAATAATTTTCTCCACAAATCCTCTTCTTGGGACCTTTACCTGCCACCTTTGCCTCCTACTTATTACTCCTGTCATGATTAAACTTCTCTCTCTCATGTGTTTCCTTTACAATGACTGCCATCCAAAACAACATCATGATGCTTCAAGGATACAAACCCTTGTTCCTCTCTGTACCTGAGCCTTCCCTAGGGCCCCTCGACAGTAGCTAGGAACAGATAGGGACAACTGTCCTGACAGCGGGATGTAGCTATAGAAGGCCGATGGGATCTACACTCCTCTATACCCCAAAAAGATTTATGAAGGTAAACTCTCTCAGGCGGGACCTGAGGCAGGGACAGATTGGGACACGCCCCAGGGAGGCTGCTCATAAATACACAGACCAGATCAGCACTGCCCACCTCGTTGTCTGGCAGTCAATGGACTCATAATGCACTGGTGACAGTTTAGCCACCCACCAATCAGCACGCTACGCCACTGCTCCTGTGCACAAGGAGGGACAAAAGTGCAGATGCCCCTGTTGGGACCTTCCACCTGTGATGGACAGGACAAGTCGAAGGGAACTGACTCCTGTGCATGACCAGAAATTTCAGAAATGCAGAGACATACGACAGGAAGCTGATACTACCTTATTAGGCCTTAATTACCTTAGATCCTCCCCCACGGCCCAATATTCCTCCCCTTAGTATAGAAGAACACCCCCGTCCCAGAACAACACATAAACCCTCCCCTTAGGAATCCATGGGGCAGCTCTTATTTTCCAAGGTCATCACATACAAGTTAGCGCCTATTCTCTTTGCACAATAAAGTCCTGTTATTTGTACATTTAGAGGTCTATCTTCCTTCTTTTTTCTTTTGCTGCGTGTGTTCACCATGTTGTGGACTTTTACTGGTCCAAGGCAAGGTTCTTCTTACTTGGTTTGATCAAGGACTTAGGCCCACTATCTGGTTTCATAGGGAAGTGACTACATGATGTAAATGAGTGAACAGAGAAATGATCCTTGGTTCAAATATTTCCCAAGGCTGCTGTAGGGGCCAAAGGAAAACTTCGCCACTAAAGCTTCATTAATAACACCCACTGATGAATTTAGATCAATAGGAAGAAAAAGCATAGCAAATTTTATTATTTAACATGCTGGGAGAAAGAAAAGCACAGGAGAATCACAAGAGAGTAATGACCCAAATTCCAATGGGAGTAACAAAGCTTACACCAGTGTTCATGACAGAGAGCAGGTGGGGGGAGATAGAAGCCCCACAACAATGGCCTGAGACCAGGTTTCTCTGAAGTACTGGGAAGAGGTGTTGTCACAGGTGAAAGAAGGAAGTCAGAAGTTACAGGTAAGTAGAGACAACTAGTATGCAAGTGAAAATACTTCAGGTAGTCTCACAGCTGTGCTCAGAAATAATACATAGTAGCCCAAGCAGAGGTGCCTTGGAAGAAGCTTGGCTGTTTGCATGTACAGACATAAATTTCTTTTCACAAATAAACTGACTTCCAGCTAATCTTGTTTTTCCAGTCTCCCTGAATTAGCCATCTTGAAATATGTCAGAGAAATATATTTGGAGCTGAAATATTTTGCTTTCCCACACTGCCTTAGCCATTTTCAAATTGTATTTATTGGTTTTCTGTCAAATAAAACTAATGGGTGTTCATAAAAAGAATGACCTGCTTACCTGGTTACTGCTGTTAAATTCAACTGCTTTAATAAAAGAGATTACCTGAATTAGCCATCTTGAAATATGTCAGAGAAATATATTTGGAGCTGAAATATTTTGCTTTACCACACTGCCTTAGCCATTTTCAAATTGTATTTATTGGTTTTCTGTCAAATAAAACTAATGGGTGTTCATAAAAAGAATGACCTGCTTACCTAGTTACTGCTGTTAAATTCAACTGCTTTAATAAAAGAGATTGTGTGTAGAATAAAACCCTGCTGATACCTATTTCAATCAGCTAAAGTTCAACCTACTCATTCATTCACTCAGCATTTGTTGAGAATTCACCATGAGCCAAATCTTCACATCCAGCATGCCTAAATTTGAATGAGCATTACTACGTTTTATGTTTTGTTAAAGGGAATTCATAGAATATTGACAGACTAGATTTAGATGAGACACAGTGCAAGAATTAATTCACTCAGTCATTCATTTAGCAAATATGTACCAAGAATCTACCATGGGCCATGCATTATATTAAGTGATAAGGATATAGAAGTGGGTATGACAGCTGTAATGGAGTTTGCAGTTTAGTGGGGGGGCGGGGAGGGAGACAGAAATTAAGTAAAATAACAAACAAGGCAGTAAATGCAAACTGATAAGTGCAATGAAGGAAAAAAAAAAAAAAAAAAACAGGTGTCTGAAGGATAACAGCAGGGAAACTAGACTGGGTGTTCAGGAAAAGCTCCTCTGAAGAAGAACCACTTAAACAGAGACCTGAGATGTAGCCAAAATGTCACTCTATCCTTGCAGAACAAACAGAGAATACAGTCTTGGGTCTGGTCATGAATGGGGCTTGAATTGGGGGTCAGGAGCCAAGGCCAGTTCAGGACTTGATGATCACATAGAAATATAGCCACAAAGGGACTAAGGCAGGGTGGAAGTCCAACTCCAGCATTAGAGTCAGTGAGCTTTTGCCTGATTGGAAACTTGAAACAATGACACATCTCTGATCTTCCTCCATAGACACTTTCTCAGCATGGTCCCTCCTTCGTCTCAGAGACCAAACCTGCTAAGACTTTGATACCCCTATTCAGAGTCCCATCCTTATCTGCCCAGAGGCCTTCAGAACCTATGTTAGCTGACAGTGTTACATCCCCTTGAGACAGGGGGTGCTCAGTTTCCATGGGTTTAGGTTTCAGGACACATCTCTGGGATTCAAGTCACCCCCTGAGGTCTCAGGCTCCTCCCTAGGCCTTTCCCTAGAGGAGAGATACTGTTGCTGGTTGGACCTATTTTAGGCACCAACACAGAGAAATTGAGACCTGAAATCCAGTATCTGGTCATGCTCAGTAGAAAAGGGTTATATCACCCTGATAGTTGACCATGCTCAGTAAAGTGGAATTTATAGTCATTAGATATCCTGAATATGTATTAGATGGCAAAACTATAAAAATTGAATCCTGGCAGAAGGCAGGGCTGTCACTCACACTCCTGAAGCCAGCCCACACTTCACCTGAGATGAATATTTCTGTCTTTTTGTACCAAACTTGCCTTTAGCAGGCTGCTATTCACTCTGGGTCCAGCCAGCTCTTTGTCTGTAAATGTGTATCTCTTACTTGTGTACTAAACTTGGTGCAGGCTCTGCTGGGTCTCTGGAGCTAGACCTCTCTCTCTCTCTCTCTCTCTCTCTCTGTGAAATCCATATCTCTTATTCACTGCATTAAACCTGTTCTCATTTTCTGTTGTGACTCTGCACTTGAATTCTCTCCTGTGGTGGAGTCAAGAACCTGCTAAGAGAACGGGATGGGTTGAGGCCTGCTTTCGGGCCCCCCCAGATCCCTTTTCCTCCGGCATCACCCTCTGCAGATTTGGAGCTCAGCTGGGAAATTCAAGTTCCCTGCAGGCTGAGAAAAACTGATCTTTCAGTTGCATGGACTCTTTCCCATTTGTCTGTCTTTGGAGCCCACCATTACCTTTGATTTTGCCCCCTAGGATCTTTAGCAGAGGTTCCAACAACAGGCCACTTGATGTAGTCTTATCAAACTAAAGGAAAATAAAATTCTGAGTGCTGAAATTGCAAAACTCTAACGCAAATATTACAAGCCCACAGAATGGCATATCAGGTACCTGAATATTTCAAAAAGGGTTATTTTTAAAACATTCTGTACAAATGGGTGACATTGGATGTATTTAGATGAGGAAAAAGAAATTTAATGTATTTAAATACACAGCTTTTGGCTTAACTCAGCACCAGAGAACATTTTCTCATGCTATATTTAGGCAGTAGGTTTCCAGGTTTAAGGAATCATGAATTATTGAAAAGCACTTTGCAAAAAATTGGCAGCAATCCCTGAGCCACGGTCTGAATCAGATTTTTAAACTTCCAATATTTCTTCAGTGTAACCCTCTATGAAAAAGGTGCTCCAGAGAAATCAGAACACTAAATGGGGTGAGGATTATTTAATTAAATAACTAAACCAGTGACATGGCAAAATACAGAGAAGGAATACCAAATTAGTCGAAGACCTGTGTTTTGATTTCAGCTTTACCACTTCAAAGTCATGAGGCCCTGGGTAGCACATAAACCCTCTGATTTATTTTTCTCATATATAGAGTAGAGAACAATGTCTCCCCTTCCCAGACTATTGGCCAGGGTAATTGTAAGAAACAAATGTGAGTGTGTGTGTATGTGTATGCACGTGCATGCACATGTGCACATTAAAAATGTGAAGCATCTGGGCC
>NW_007731799.1:14156-22986 GCF_000696425.1 Galeopterus variegatus | reverse complement strand
TATATTTTAAAATATAGCTTTATTTTACTTTATTTTCACACACACTTGTTGCCTTAACACAATGGAAACTTCCAGTTTTAACACCAAATACTACCATACATGATTTCAAATTTGATTGGTTTTTGTTGTTGTTGTTTAGTTTTGCTAGAAAGATTTATTTTTTTTGAACATAGGATACAATAGAATACAACAGGAGAAGGTAAAAATTATGGCTATAATGTGATTTGGATTATATGTGCATTTTTGTATATCATTATTTGATCAAATTGGAACAACCCTGAATGCTAGGATAGTAAGCACTGACCAAGCTACATTTGAGAGGAGTTCCTCTAGTATATGTTTCTTTTTAAAAAAAATTAATTAATTTACTTATTTATTTATTATGAATATTCATGAAGTACAAAGCTGATTCTCACCCCTTGTGCCTATGATGTGAGGGACAGATTCATACTGGCAGCATATCCATTACCAGAAATTGATTTTGTACCCTGTATCCCCCACCCAATTATTCCCAACCTCCTTCCCCCTCCCCTTTCCCCCCCACTCCACTTTGTAGCCCTAGGAATATTCTCTTCCTCTGCAAGACCAATGCACCATTGAGGTCTCTTTTTCCTTCTTTCTTTCTCTCTTAGCTCCCACATATGAGTGAGTACATATGGTATTTTTCCCTCTGTGCTTTGCTTATTTCACTCAACGTAAGTTTCTCCAGGCTCATCCATATTGTTACAAATGGGAGTATTTCATTCTTCTTTATGGCAGAGTAGTATTCCATGGTGTATATATACCACAGTTTCCTTATCCAATCATCCATCAATGGACATTTAGGTTGGTTTCATGTCTTGGCTATTGTAAATAGAGCTGCAATGAACATGGGAGTGCAGGTATCCATTCAACATGATGATTTCCATTCCTCTGGTTACATACCCAGGAGTGGGATTGCTGGATTGTATGGAAGACATATCTCTCGTTGTTTGAGAAACTTCCATGCTGTTGTTTCATACTTCCATAGTGGTTGTACTAATTTACAGTCCCACAACAGTGCAGTAGTGTTCCCTTCTCTCCACACTCTCGCCAGCATTTGTTATTCACCGTCTTTTTGATTATAGCCAGTCTAACTGAAGTGAGGTGGTATCTCAACGTAGTTTTAATTTGCATTTCTCCAATAGCTAGAGATGTTTAGCATTTTATCATGTACCTGTTGGCCATTTGTATGTCTTCCTTTGAAAAATGTCTATTCAGCTCCTTTGCTCACTTTTTAATTGGGTTGTTTTTTTAGTGTATAATTGCTTGAGTTCTGTGTATATTCTGGATATTAATCCCTTGTTGGATGCCTAGTTAGCAAAAATTTTCTCCCACGTTGTAGGTTGTTGTATCACTCTGTTGATTGTTTCCTTTGCTGTGCAGAAGCTTTTTTGTTTGATATACTCCCATTTGTTTATTTTTTTCTTTTACTGTTTGTGCTTTCAGGCTCATGTTCATAAAGCCTGTGCCCAGACCGAGTTGCTGAAGTGTTTCAACTATATTTTCCTTTAGTAATTTTAGTTTCAGGTTTTACACTTGTCTTTAATCCATTTAGAGTTGATTTTAGTGTATGGTGAGAGATACATATCTAGTTTTATTCTTCTGCATATGGACATCCAGTTTTCCAAGCACCACTTGTTGAAGAGGCAGTCTTTTCCCCAATGTAGATTTTTTTTTGCCTTTGTCCAATATCAGATTGCTGTAAGCCTGAGAGGTGATTTCTGGGTTCTCAATTCATTCCACTGGTCAGAATGTCTATTTTTATACCACTACCATGCTGTTTTGGTCACAATAGCTTTGTGGTATAATTTGAAATCAGGTAGTGTTATGTCTCCGACTTTATTTTTTTTGCTCAGGATTGCTTTGGCTATGCAGGATCTTTTGTTTTTCCATAAGAAATGTAAGATTCTTTTTTAATTTCTGTGAAGAATGTCATTGGTATTTTGATGGGGATTGCATTGAATCTGTAGAGTGCTTTGGGTAATATAGACATTTCCACAATTTTAATTCTTCCAATCCAAGACCATGGTATATCTTCATATCTTTTTATGTCATCTTTAATTTCTGTCAGCAGTGGTTTGTAGCTCTCATTGTAGAGATCTTTCACCTCCTTGGTGAAATTGATCCTTAGGTATTTTATTTTTTTTGTGACAATTGTAAATGGGCTTACTTTCTTTATTTCTCTTTCTGTTCGTTCATTATTTGAGTATATAAATGCAATTGATTTGGGGGCATTTATTTGTATCTTGCAACATTATTGAAGTTATTAACCAGCTCTAGGAGTTTTTTGATAGAGTCTTTAGGTTTTTCTAAATATAGTATCATGTCACCTACAAATAGAGAAAGTCTGACTTCATCTTTTCCAATCTAGATTCTCTTTATTTCTTTCTCTTGCCCGATTGCTTTGGCTAGTACCTCCAGTACTATGTTAAATAGAAGTGGTGAGAGTGGACATTCTTGTCTTGCTCCTGTTCTTAAGAGAAAGGCCCTCAGATTTTTCCCCATTCAGAATAATACTGGTGGTGGGCTTGTCTTAAATGGCTTTTATTGTGTTGAGATATTTTCCTTCTATACCTAATTTGTTGAGAATCTTTACAATGAAGGGATGCTGAATTTTGTCAAATGCTTCTTCAGCATCTATTGAGATAATCATATAGTCTTTGTCCTTGAGTTTGTTTATGTGATGTATTACATTTATTGACTTTCATATGTTGAACCATCATTGCATCCCTGGAATAAATCCCACTGGATCATAGTGTATAATTTTTTAAATATCTTGCTGTATTCTGATTGCTAATATTTTGTTGAGTATTTTAACATCTAGGTTCATCAGAGATATTGGCCTGTAATTTTCTTTTTTTGTTGTATCTTTATCTGTTTGTCTGTTTTGGTATTAGAGCTATGTTGGCTTCATAGAATGAGCTTGGGAGAGTAGCTCAGTTTCAATTGTGTGGAATAGTTTGAAGAGAATTGATATTAATTCCTCTTTAAAAGTTTGATAGAATGCAGCTGTAAAACTGTCTCAACCCAGACTTTTTTTTTTTGGTTGGAAAACTACTAATTACCACTTCAATCTCCTTGCTTGTTATTGGTCTGTTCAGATTTTCTCTCTCTTCTTGGTTCAGTCTTGGTAGTATGTATGTTTCTAGAAACTTATCCGTATCTTCCAGATTTTCATATTTGTTAACATACAATTGTTTATTATAGTCTCTAATGATTCTTTGTATTTCTGTGGTATCAGTTGTAATGTCTCCCTTTTCATTTCTGATTTTTGTATGTGGGTCTTCCCTCTTCTTCTTCTTCTTCTTCTTCTTCTTCTTCTTCTTCTTCTTCTTCTTCTTCTTTTTTTTTTTTTTTTTTTTTTGTTAACCTAGCTAATGGCTTGTCTATTTTATTTATCTTCTCGAAAAACCAACTTTTTGTTTTGTCAATCTTTTCTATGTTTTTGGGGTCTCTATTTCATTTAGTTTTGCTCTGACCTTAATTATTTCTTTCTGTCTACTACCTTTAGGTTTGGATTGTTGTTTTTCAAGGTCTTTGAGGCATTGTGTTAGGTCATTTATTTGAAGTCTTTCTGTTCTTTTGATGTAAGCACTTATTGCAATAAATTTGCCTCTTAATACTGCTTTTGCACTATCCCACAGGTTTTGGTATGATGTATCATTATTTTCATTAGTTTCTAGAAATTTTTTGACTTCCTGTTTAATTTCTTCTTTGACCCATAGGTCATTCAGGAGCCTATTATTTAGTTTCCATGTATTTGTATAGTTTCCAGAGTTTGGTTTACTACTTATTTCCAATTTTTGTCCATTGTGGTCTGAAAAGATACGTGGAATAATTTCAATTTTTAAAAAAATTTGTTGAGACTAAGTTTGTGACCTAATATGTGGTCTATCCTGGAGAATGTTCCATGAGCTGATGAGAAGAAAGTATATTCTTTAGTTGTTGGGTGAAATGTTCTGTATATATCTGCTATGTCCAATTGGTCTATGATGTAGATTAAATCCTGTGTCTCTTTGTTGACTTGTTACCTGGAAGATCTGTCCCATACTGAGAGAGGGGTGTTCACTTCACCCACTATTAATGTATTAGTTCCCATTTCTTTCTTTATGTCTAAGAGTGTTTGCTTTATATAACTGGGTGCTCCAGTATTGGGTGCATACATGTTTATGATTGTTATGTCTTCTAGCTGTATAGATCTCTTTATCATTATATAGTGGTGTTCTTTGTCTCTTTTTATGTTTTTTGGCTTAAAGTCTATTTTGTCTGATATAAGAATAGCTACTCCTGCTCATTTTTGGTTTCCATTTGCATGGTAAATCTTTTTACATCCTTTCACTTTTAGTCTGTGTGTGTCTCTACAGGTGAGGTGGGTCTCTTGAAGACAGCATACACTTAGGTCAAGCTTTTTAATCCAATCAGTCAGTCTGTGTCTTTTGAATGGGGAGTTTAGTCCATTCACATTTAGAATAGTTATTGACAAGTGTTGCTTAATTCCTGTCATTTAATTGCTTCTTGTTTAGATGGTTTAAATATATTTTGATCATTATTTCTCCTTTAATTTCTCTTTTTCAATGTTAGTTGGAAATTTAAAGTGGGATGATTTAGTTTCTTTCTCTTACTTGCTGGCATTTTTGTTTTAACAGTGGGTTTTGTTCTTTCTTGTGTATTTGTGATAGTAGTCACCATTATTCAGATTCCAGATGAGTGACTCCCTTGAGAATTTCTTACAGGGGTGGTCCTGTGGTAGTGAACTCCCACAACTTTTGTTTGTCTGGGAAATACACTATTTCCCCTCATATCTGAAGGAGAGCCTTTCTGGGTAAAGAATTCTTGGCTGGCAATTTTTTTCTTTTAGTATTTTGAATATATCGTTCCACTTTCTTCTGGCCTGTAGTGTTTCAGTTGAGAAGTCTGCTGTTAGTTTGATGGGGTTCCCTTATAAGTGACCTGACACTTTTCTCTTGCTGTTTGTAGGATTCTCTCTTTGTCTTTGTGCTTTGTAAATTTAACTTTAATGTGTCTTGGGAAGGATCTTTTTGGATTGAAACTATTTGGGGACCTTGGAGTTTCCCGGATCTGAAGGTCTGTATTTCACCCTACACCTGGGAAGTTTTCTGTTACTATTTCCTTGAATAGGTTTTCAATACCTTTTCCTTTCTCTTCTCCTCTGGAATACCCACAATTTGGATGTTAGAGAGCTTGATGTTGTCTGCTATTTCTCGTAGATTTTCCTCATTATTTTTAATTTTTTTCCTTTTTTTGTCTGCATGAATTATTTCAAAAATACCATGTTGAGGCTCTGAAATTCTTCTTCTGCTTTCTCTACCCTGCTGCTCAAGCTCTCAGTTTTTTTGTTTTTTGTTTTTTTATTATTATTATTTAATTTAGTGTATTCTTCCTTACTAGAAGTTCTGCTACACTCTTTTCTAAGGTGTTAATCTCTTTGTAGATTTCCTCCTTCATATTCTGGATATTTTTTCTTGTTTCATTGTGTTCTCTAATTGAATCTTCCTTTATTTCTTCAAATTTTCTTAAGATCATTGCTCAGAATTCTTTTTCAGACATTTCAAGGATTCCCTGTTTAATGGAGTCTGACTTTAGAGCATTACTGTATTCTTTCAGTGGTGTCATTTTTTCTTGTTTATTTGTAGTTCTAGTATTTTTTCTTTGATGTTTGGTCATTTGATAGAGGGTTTGCTTCTTCTATTACACTGAGGTTGGCTGTGAAGTGGCTCTGGTTGCTACTGTGGTGGTGAATTGTCTTTGCTTGACAGTAGGTGTGGTGGTGGTTATGTTAAACCACCTTGGGTCCTGTTCCTTAATCTGTGGTTGTAGAATGAGCCCCCAGCACTGCGTGGTTCGGCTGGGCTCACCTCGGTAGGTCTGGCTGTGTGGGCTGGTGCTCTTCTTCAGGTCCAAGGAGTAGGGAGGGGTTGCCTCTGCCAAGCAGTTCTGCTCGGCTCACCTCAGCTGGTCAGGTGGCATGGACTGGCATTCCCCCTCGACCTTGAACTTTCAAAAGGAGAGAACAAGACTAAGGATACTAGAGATGGAGGGAGAGAGGAAGTGGGGTTGAGGAGTGATTGGTCAGGTAAGGGACATAAAAATAATTACAATTTGTAATAATGAATATGCTCATAATAAATTTTTAAAAAGTCAAATTCAGAAGCAGGGTAGAATTTTGGTTACTGGAGGCTGGGGTTGGGGTGAGGGTGTGAATGGGGCAGGAGATGTTGGTCAAAGGATACAAAATTTCAGTTAGGAAGAATAAATTTAAGAAATCTATTGCACAACATAGTGACTGTAGCTAATAACAATGTATTTTGTACTTTAAAATTGCTAAGAGAGTAGATATTAAGTGTTCTCATCACAAATAAATATGTGAGGTGATGGATATGTTAATTAGCTAGATTTAATTATTCCACAATGTTTACATATTTCAAAATATCATGTCATGCATGACAAATATATATGATTTTTATTTGTCTAATATATACATACGTACATACATAGAATCATGAGGATACTATAAGGAAAACATCAAAGATATGCTTCCTTTACTTCAACATTTTTAATTTCAGGGATGAGTAATCCCAGGCATACCTGCTCTCTAGGTGATTTTCAGATGTGCCCTCTGGGCATGACAGGTGCCTTAAGCTAATTATGCCTCTTGTAAATTCTCCCCTGAATTCCACAGAAGTTTGCTTTTCTGGCTATCTCTCTTCACAGTTCCTTTCTTGACCTATGTAATGTCATTTTTAGTTCTGAATTGTGACTTTGAATGTTTTTTTGCTGTACATAAGAATCCCACATTCACCTTCAACTTATTGAAACAGGGATCTTCTGCCCCTCTGCAGTCTGCACACATTCTGAGAAGCAGGCAGCTCCTTCCCAATGTTACAACTTTCTCCTGGTTCTACCAGCAAGAATGTCTACCAGCCAGTTGTCTCTTGTTCTCTGTATTTCCCAAGTTGGAGTCAGACCTACTTCACTCTTATTTTCAGGCATTGGGGGAATCATACCCTGGATGGCTGCCAGGAAGTCTCCTTCACTTGTTTGAGGTTCGCTAAATTTATAGCACATCATTTTTGCAGATGTCCTCTCTTTCAAAAATCTTTTCTGTATTCTCAAACTAAGTGAGGAGGATGCAAACATTGAAGAACTGGGACTTAAACTGTCCTTTTTTAAATTCTGCATACATGGATTGTCTTCCAACCCCTTTGTACCTAATTTTATTAAATTGGCATCTGATTCCAAGATCCTATCACAGATGAAAAGGACCATCTCACGTTTACCTCTATATTAGGTAAGAAAGTAACACCAGGAGCACTATGACATTCAGATTTATACTCTTCTTCCATACCCATCATAATTTTTCCAAATGCGCACACAAATTGTGCTATTGAATGTCAGTGTGAAACTGGCTTTAAAGGCAAGGAATTGTGACCGACCCAAGGTCAATCACATTCTCAAATCCATCACAGAAGCAGCTGTGTCCTTGATTATGTTTCACTGTCATGTCCTAGACGTAAAAAATCTGATTAATTTGACAGATGTTAGAAAGGACCCAATTCTAAGATCACAATTTTAAAGAAAGTGGTCTTTTCTTCATAAAATTTCTCTTTCCTCCTCACCTCACCTCTCTCCACATATACTTGTACAAATTTCATCAATTCCACTTTTAAAGTCAGCCAAATCTGGTTCAGAAACCAATCCTTATATTGAACCTGACTCTGATCAAGCCTTTATACCTCACTTCCAAATTACAGGAAATACAGGGCACTGAAGAACATGTCATAGGACACTACAAAGATGCAATCAACACACACAAATGTGTGAAACTTTACAAAAGACCTGGTTTCTTAAACAAAAAATTGCAAGGATAAAAAGGGAAAGATACAGGTGAACCTATAGACTGAAGGAGATTTTGAGGGACATATTAATCACTTGCAATATATGGACTTTATGAGAGGTCTTCAAAAAGTTCATGGAAAGCTTTTTATTATCTTTTAATTCAATTTTTTCAGAAACTTCTTAAAGTATCCTCATATTTTTATCCTAATTCAAACAAACTGTAAAAAAAATTGTGAGACAATCAGAGAAATTTGAATACTGCTTGATATTTGCTCATATTAAGAAAACATTAATATTTAAGTGTGAAAATGTTTTTGTGATTATGTTTTTTAAAAGCATCCCTTTCCTTCAAAGATTTATACTGATATATTTGAGTGGAATTATACAGCATTTGGGATTTGCTTCATAACTCAGTGAGAAGGTGGCAGGGTAAGGTTAGAGAGAAAAAAGGATTGTCCATGATTTGATAACTGTTGAAAGCAGGTGATGATAAAATATTTTAATATGGAAAATTTTATTATACTATTTTATTATAGTATACTATTTTTATTTTATACTATATTTTATTATATTATACTATTTTATTATAGTAAACATATATACTAAATGTATTATACATTTTATTATACTATTCCCCATATTTTTATATATATTTGAAATTTTCCATATTAAAATGTTTTTAAAAGCCAGCTGAATACTCTACTAACCAGATAGTTGAATAAACATTCATTTCAACTGGCTTGTTGATGCAATGTAGACTTGGTCTGATTTACTATGGTATTTGATTTACATGAGCATGAAAACAAAAAGGCCCCAATGTGTAATGCTAATGGAAGCTCTGCAATACCTATGTACCACAGGAGTTATTTGCTTTGTGCTATTCTACAAAGTGAGAGAAGAAAGCACATAACATTGCCCTTTAATTTGAGCAGGGAAGGCTGCTTTCTTCTCC
>NW_007731799.1:12530-13766 GCF_000696425.1 Galeopterus variegatus | reverse complement strand
GAGAGAAGAAAGCACATAACATTGCCCTTTAATTTGAGCAGGGAAGGCTGCTTTCTTCTCCGTAAGAGGACCTAAGATAAATGCAGCATAATGATCCACCCTTGCTTTGAAGTGTGATGGCCTTGTGTTGCTATTCACCTCGCCATGAGAAAGTGTGATGGATCCTACATACTATTGGAAGATAAACTACAATTAGAATTTACTGGAGTGTCATCTGAGTTATTGAAATAGAGTACAGATTGGGAAGGGATACAGGGAGGAGTTAAAAAGTTTCTGTAACATTTTATGTCTTTTAAAAAATGAAATACAAACAGGATGAAAATTTAGCATTTTTTGTTCTCTGTGTCAGGTATATGGATATTTGTTACATTTCTTTCATTTTCCTTTTATGATTGAATATGTCATTATAACAAATACTTAGCATTTTCCTAAAATTTGCTTTTACATGTAGCTTGAGAATTAAGAGTAAATATAGTCAATACGATTTTGCACTCTGGAAGTCAGGTGCAGACTTTCACAGGTATTGTGACTGGCAATACCATGAGGAAGCCTCTCTCTCACTCTCTTCACAACACCCCACAATACTAGCTACACTGTCTGAAAAGAAATCACAGATGTACCAGATTACATGTCAGGTCATAGATGTAATTAGATTACATGTCATTAGTGTCATGTCTTAAAATGCAAAAACTATTGGAAAGCTAAGAAATTAGCTGCCATTCTGTGTAATAAGATGTGTTCTTTCCTTGGCCAGCTCATTCACTCCAAATGTGGGGACTATTGGCTCCTTAGGGGCCACTGAGTCAGTTTTCCATAAATCCATATGGACACTAAACATTGCATATAGAACAAATAAACAGTGTGTCTAACAAATATATGTGCTGCCATTTTTCAAACGTATATAATGTTGAGATTAATAAAATGCAAATTTTTAAAAACATAATGGAATCCAATTGAATTGCTTATTCAAACCCTGTCTGCATTTGTCAATTGTTTATCTTCTTCTTGTCACTCTGCAAATCATCTGTATATTACAGAAATTGCCACATATCTGATGTCTCTCAGTCCCACCTCTCGTCACTTTTCTATCATACCGATCTTTCTTATTTTATCCATAGTAATTACCACTATTTAGAATTATTTTATTAGTTATTTGTTTCTTGTCTGTCTCTTTCTAGAGAATATAAGATCCATGAAAGCAGAAAACTTCTTTTTTCTTCTATATCTCCATCTCTA
>NW_007731799.1:7863-11976 GCF_000696425.1 Galeopterus variegatus | reverse complement strand
ACCTCTCGTCACTTTTCTATCATACCGATCTTTCTTATTTTATCCATAGTAATTACCACTATTTAGAATTATTTTATTAGTTATTTGTTTCTTGTCTGTCTCTTTCTAGAGAATATAAGATCCATGAAAGCAGAAAACTTCTTTTTTCTTCTATATCTCCATCTCTACGACAGTGTAAAACACAGGATAGGCCCTTAACAATAGTTGCTGAATGAATAAATGAATGAATGATGGACAAGAAATTATTTATAGACTCATAAAGTATAATTCCTGACTCAAGGTACTAGAGATAAATGTCATAATTATGACAACAATATACCCCAAATTTTCTGGAACCATTTCGATTATTCCGTTCCTCTAATTATACTTGCACTTGTCAGACCTTTTGTCCAGGGCTGGCTCATGCATATGTGCATGAATTATGAGTGCACGTAGAAGACAAAGAACAAGTAATTCTTGAGGAGCTGCTAGGAATGGTAACAACACAATAGTGACAGCAGGAATTTGCCATAAAAAAGGAGGAAAGGCGTGAAGACAGACCGAAGAATAGCTTGATCAAGGACACAGAAGGGCAAATCAAGAGGCATTCACGGGTGAGTAATCTGACTTAATTAAAGGATGGAATGTGCATTTGGTATAGAGACAAGGAAGTGAATTGCGAATGGGAAGGCAGGTGATGATCAGGTTGTAGGAAACCCACACGTTAAGCTAAAAAATTTGCTCATCTTCTTACAGAAAATGCCGAGTCATCAAAAATTTTTCAGCAAAGGGGTGTGTGACATAAATTGATAGTATAGAAAGAACACTCTGGTGGCAGTGCTATGAATTAATTAGAAGGGGAAGAGAAGTTTTTGTTAATAATGGTACTTTCCGCAGCTCTAAAATAACTTGTGCCAAACTTGTCCAAGTATATTTTATGGACAGCATTTTTAATAGAGCTAGCAGAGTCAGCACACATTTCCCAAATCAGATGACAGAACAGACACTAAATTTTATCCATTAGCGTTTGCTGCCCAAATTTTTTGTACCGAAGAATAAAAGTTATATGAGTTTCATTAATTTCCTCAACGAAATTGATGTTTAAATTAAGAGTTATGTTCATTTTCTGCCAAATTATATCAGCTTCCTATTCTAATCAAATTTCTGAAATGTTTCTGAGGAATTTTGTGTGCTTGACCTATACCTAGAAATGAGCTTAAGATTAATTGGTTAGATTAGTATTAGGAAATATCTTCACTAGTCTTAGCCTGTCAACTTCCCTATTTAAGACAAATATAAACACATGGTAAAGTTATATCTACATTAGGCCAATTTAAGGGGAGATATTAGTCTTCTTTTGTTTAATAAATCCCAAAGAATACTGTTTGGCATGAACTTTCCAATCTGGGCTAGATATTGATCAACTAAAGTGGTTAACTGGCACATCTCCCTTTGGAGAGGCATTAGCTCTGTCTTCAGGTATCAGATTCTCCTTGAATGATTAAAAAAGTCCCCTCTGACAAGCCGAACCATACTTTATTGAGAGGATGTAGTATAGTTAAAAGGACATGACTTTGGAGTTAGATAATCCTAAATTCAAATCCTTACTGTGCCACTTACTAGTTGGGTAATATTCATTCAATAAATGATAGAGAACTATTTTATGCCAATTATTGGTCTAGACACTCAGGATTGAAAGGCTCTGCCTTTAAGGAGCCCGCAGTCTAGTAAGAGAGATAGACAAGAAAGAAAGTAATGTGTAATAGAAGAATGAACTAGGAACAATGGTGGGTGTCAGGATGCATCTAAGACTGCTACCTTTGTTGACCTGAAAGACAGAGAAGTTTGGTTGACTTCTACACAAACCTCTGTGTGAACAAAGAATGTGTCTGTTTATAGCACTGTAATTCCTAGCACTGAGAAGACTGCCTGATACGTAGTTAGAGCACAATAAATATTTGGTAAAAAATAAATGAAGTAAAAGGTGTTTTGGAAAGTAGTGAGAGATAAAGCAAGAGAAATAGGCAGAGGACATATTGTAGACGGGTCTGTATTCCAAGATTAGAAATTATGACTTTTATCCTGTACCTGTGTATTTTCCAAGCTTGGCTGAGAACTAGATTCTTCGGGGGGGGGGGGGGGAGAATTAGATTCATCTGAATTTGGGGTCACCTGTTAAAAATACAGATTCCAGTCCTCTTCTCTTAACCAAATCCAAATCTCTAGAAAAGGAGCCTGGAAATCTGTATTTTAGCTAGTACTTTGTCTGATTCTAATGATTAAGTGTTTAAGGAAACTGCGTGAGGCAAAAGTGTGAAGGCCTGAACCAAAACAACAGGATTAATAGAGAAAATGAAGATGTGTATATATTATTTATTTATATATTGTATGGTAATTATGTTGAAATGTCAGGATTCACTGATCATTAGAAAACAATAAATAGAGAGGCACTTAACTTTCTGATTTTGGTCCTGGGGTTAAGTTGTCAATAAATACAGTAAAGAATGCCAGAAGAAAGGTAATGAATTTTAGACAAGTTAAATTTGAAGGACTTATTGTAAAATCAGAGGCAGTCCAGAAAGTGGGAGAAAAATGGAACTGAATCTCAAGAGAAAAGTCTGAGCTCATGTTGTACACTGGAAGACATGAGCATATAAAAGAGGCAACGTGTTCATCTGTTCAAATTATCCACTAATTCATCTTATAAAAGGGCTGGCCCAGGTCACACTCTTTTAACTGCTGTACGGCCAAGGCGGATGTTTATAAAATTTTGCCATGTAACATAGCTTCAATGGTATTCTGGCAAATGTTTACCAACAGCCATCCAGGAGGGGGAAAACAACTCTAATTTGTGGCATTTGCCAAATTTTTGCTATGTAAATATGCCCACCATGGCAGATTTCAAACTGCCAAACACATCACAAAACATGGGGCTGGGAAGAGACGTGCACTAGGAGACTGCAATGAGTGGCTCCAGCACAGGTGGCAGTCCCCTTGTGTCTCCCAGAAACCCACTGACAGTATCTTTTGGGCCACTCTCCTTAATGGGTCCTTACTCTAGTAAAAAGTTTCCATCCTAGCAATAAACACAATACAATTAAAAAGGTCAAACCCAGTACATTCCAATACAGTTATTTATTTCTAAATGTCCCATCTGTTCTTCACGATCCTTCCCGGGTTGCAACACTCTGCTCTATGCCAGCTGGCCCTTCTGAGCAGCTGGGTAGAGTCATTACTCCTTGTCCAGATGTATCATAATTCAGTCAGGTCTGGGTTTTCTTTAACTCTTTGGCCTCTCCAATAGCCACCAAAAGTATTAGCTCAAGTGGCCATTCTAGATCTATTGACTTAGAGCCCACGTTCCAGGACTGTTGGACTCTGAAAGCAAGGTTTGTAGTTTCCAGATATGTCTCACCTGCTGCATTTGCATTTGCATCTTTATGCTGCTGAGAAAGTTCCACATCCTTCACTTCCCTTTTACTCTGTAGTCTAGTAAAGGAGAACCTGCAATCGCTACCTGGAGGGTAGAGGAGGAGACTGGGACCAGGCACAAAGAGTACAATAAGTACCTAGGCTGTGATTAGTTCATGCTTATAAGGAGATTGTAGCTATCTCTGGCACTATCTGGCAGGATATTCAGGGTAAGTGTGATGTTTGCCAAAATCTCATATCACACTGTCTCAACACTGCTTGTCTTTAGGACCTAGTTGACAGATTACGATTTGGCCTTCCCAACTGCTTTTTCTTTACTTGGGTGCTTGTTGTCTGATAGACTATAATTTCCTTTCAGCATTTTAAGTATGGCATTTCTGTTTTAAATATGACTTGAGTAATTTTTGTGAGGTATCAGCTTATAGACCAACTATTGATTCTTTGAGATTAAAGTGTTGTGTTTTTCCTCTAGCTACTTTTAAGATTCTCTCTCTGTCATTGTTTCAGTAGCCTTATTATGATGCACCAATGTGTGGTTTTCTTAGTATTTATCTTGCTTGTGGTTCAAAGTACTTTAATTTATGGCTTTATTTCCTCCATTAGTTTCAAAAATTCTCAGCCATTATCTCTTCAATTATTGTTTTGGTTTTTTTTTTGTCTTTTTCCGTGTCCGGCAACAGATCGCAACCCTCAGTGTTGCCC
>NW_007731799.1:5099-7157 GCF_000696425.1 Galeopterus variegatus | reverse complement strand
CGGGAACCAGTCTGTATGTGGGATCCGAACCCTCGGCGGGAGCGCCGCCACACTTCCCAAGAGGCACACTATAGCAGTGCACCACCGGGCCGGCCCAGGTCACACTCTTTTAATGTACCATATATTGCTTGTGCACTTTTGGAATTTTCATTGTAGCAGTGCACCACCGGGCTGGCCCAGGTCACACTCTTTTAATGTACCATATATTGCTTGTGCACTTTTGGAATTTTCATTGTATTTTTTTCTCTATGCTTTAGTATAAATATTTTCCTTCTGATCTTCCTTCCAGTTTACTCACTCACTCTTCAGCCATATCTAATCTGATATTAAACTCATCTATTTTCTCATCAGCTTCTGCTATTGTATTTTCAGTTTTAGAATATCAGTTTATTTTTTATTTATCCCTATTCTCTGCTGAAATATTCCACTTTGTCGTCTATATTCTTAAACATATTAATCACAGTCATTTTAATGTTCATATCTGATAACTTCAATAACTAGATCAACTGTGGGTCTGTTTACATAATACGTGTTATCTTTGTTATCTCTTGCTTTGCCAAGTAATTTTTTATTGAATGTGAGTTACTGGCAACATTTTAATAAATGACACATTGAATAACATTGTGTCTGAAAAAAAAATGTAGAGATTGTGGTATGGCGGGTATTATCTTCTTCCAGAGAGGATTTATGTTAACTTTGTGCAAAAAGAGCAGTAGCTCATCCTAATCCAATCAGAAACTGAACTTATTCAAGGTTGGATTTCGGTCTTCACAAGAAAGATCTTATCTATTTTTAACTCTTCATTACTCATAGGATGTAGACAGAACTTCGGGGGTTTTAACTAAAACCTTGGTGTGTTTACAAGGAACCTGAACTGTAAATGTTGTCTCCCCAGCACTATGAGACTGAAAAATTTGCTTAGTTTTCTGGCTTTTCAATACTTGACTTCTTGTGAATAGACAAATAGAATAGTGGGGGAAAAGCAGTGTAGAATATCAATCGCATTCTTCTGTGTTTCTCTTCCCTCTGAGGTCTTGGGTCATCAAATCCTTAAAATCCCTAACCTACAATATATGCCTCCTTGCCCATGAGACAGAGGAAAGCTCTAATCAGCTCGCTTTGTCTTCAAGCTACCACTCCCTGCTGAGTTTTTTAGCTTCTTACTTCATGCAACTTATGAATCAACAAATGAGAAGAATAATGACATCAAATTTTGGACTTATCCCAGTAAATTCTTTTCTCTCTGAAGTCTCAGTGATACAAGACTTGGCTGCATTGATAGCTCTCTGATCTTTTTTATCTTATCCAGATTTTCTAATTGTTCTCTGAAGAACAGTTGTTTAGATATAAGCTATTTTATTATAGCCAGAAGCAGAAGTCCAAGACAGTGAAAAGTAGTTGTGTTCTGGATACACATGGAAGGTATACATTCAAGGACTTGTTTTTTCATACAAAGTGAGGTGTGAGAGATAAATTAAGAGTCATGCAGAGGTTTTTGGTCTGAGCTACTAGAAGGACTGAGCTGTAATTCATAGATATGGAAAGAGCACATGAGAAGTCTTGGCAGGGGAAATATCAGGAGTAAATTTTGAGATGACTGTTAAAAAAATAAACAGAAAGTGTCTAATAGGCATTTTAACATATGAGTCTGGAGTTCAGAGAAGAGGTACTGTCTGGAGACATAAATTTGGAAATCATGAGCATATGGATGACATTTACAACCAAAAGAGTAGTTGAGGTCACCAAATGTCTGTGTGTAGAGAGAAAAGGGAAAAGATCTAAAGAGTAAGTCTGGAAAAACACTAACATTTATGTAGATGTTAAGAAGATAAGGAAAAACTATCAAAGGAGAGTCAGAAGGAGCAGCAGGAGACATAAAAGAAGACCCAAGGTGAGTGAGATGTCTTAGAATCCAAATAGAGAAGTTACTACAAGGGAAGGACAGTAAATAGTGTATCAAATGCTACTGAAAGATCAAGAGAGATGACCAAAAACTGACCATTGAGTTGGCAACATAAAGTCATTGGTGATGTTTATGAGAGTCATCTCAGTGCAGGG
>NW_007731799.1:2344-4676 GCF_000696425.1 Galeopterus variegatus | reverse complement strand
ATGACATTTACAACCAAAAGAGTAGTTGAGGTCACCAAATGTCTGTGTGTAGAGAGAAAAGAGAAAAGATCTAAAGAGTAAGTCTGGAAAAACACTAACATTTATGTAGATGTTAAGAAGATAAGGAAAAACTATCAAAGGAGAGTCAGAAGGAGCAGCGGGAGACATAAAAGAAGACCCAAGGTGAGTGAGATGTCTTAGAATCCAAATAGAGAAGCTATTACAAGGGAAGGACAGTAAATAGTGTATCAAATGCTACTGAAAGATCAAGAGAGATGACTGAAAACTAACCATTGAGTTGGCAACATAAAGTCATTGGTGATGTTTATGAGAGTCATCTCAGTGCAGGGGTGGGAGAAAAGTCTGATTGCAATGGACTTAGGATAAAATGGGAAGAGAGTTTTCTTTTCTCATTCCAGGTCATTTATATCAGGGAATTAATTCTTGTTGTCTGTCTGACTGGAATTTCCAGAAAAACATCTCATTTAAAATTCTTCTGATTTCTTGGAACAGATTGACATAATTCATGTAGTCTCAAGTCACTGATTCTTTAAGCATATCTCCTTTAATGTTATCTATGGGATCTGTTCATGGTTGAAGACCTCTTTGTCCCTAAATGTAGTTAATAATCATAGGTAAGGTGTGAAGACTGTATGCTCTCCACACTTCCCAAACTGTCATCTGGAGCCCTTAGGCAATGTTGTACAGTGATGAATATATAAGTAACTTCTTGGACATTAATACAACAAATACTTGCCCTCTGAGGCTCATTAGCAGCTACCCCTGCTTTCTCAGTTCTAGAATTGTAACTTTTCCATTGACTATTCTAGCCAAAATTTAAAGATATCCTTGCAATGAGAATAGCACGCCCTGAGGAAACACAGACACACACATACAAACAAACACAATTTCTAGTGGCCACTNGTATTCTGCCCTTCCTCCTCTAGACAAAATCCACTTTTGTAAAAACATTGAATTAGAGTGGTAAACCATTGATTTATTTTCATGCTCACCATTCTTCAGATATCTTTCTTGAAACCTCAGAGAACTCCCCCATGAAGATAAACTCTCAGAACGCCACCAGAATTAGTCTTTCTAAACATCCCACTCAGTATGTAGAACCAGTTCAGGGTTCAAATTATTCTGGAGATCAGAATGAGAAACTGTGTTCCCTGCGTCTCTAACACCAATGATGCCATTTTAAGTGATTACTCTCCGTCATCACAATGTATGATGGGGTGTATTATTCAGAATATGCTAACTGCTGGAACTAACACCCCCAAATCACAATGACTAAACATTACCCAGGTGTTTTCTTGCTTATGTTAAAAGATAAACTTAGGCACATTAAAATTTTAACAAGTTTATCTGAGCATTCAGCAATTCATGAATCAGCATCTCCAGACTTCAGGTGGTTCATCACTCCACTGGGGAGAAGGGGCAAGAGAGGAAACTTTTATGAGGTATTCATGGAAGGAAGACAAAGAAAATACACTTGGTTGGTAAAAATGGAAAGTCCCTATATAGAGATGAGTTGGTGGTTTCTGATTAGTTAAGCTTAAGTTTCATTTTACTGTTTACATTGAATTGTGTTTTGTTGCGTAAGTAGGAACCCAAGTCCCTGAAGCCATCTCAGCCTAATGGCCTCCCAATTAATTATTTTAATACTTATATCAACCCTAAAGTGGGCATTCTTGGTCAGATGGCCCTCCTGGACAGCTCTCCTCCAAACAGCACCTCAGGAGCCCAGGCTGCTTCCATGTGTGGCTGCAAGGTCCTTGTGACATCTTCAGCCAGCAGATAAAAAGAGAGAATGGAGGTTTACACAAAAGGGTTTTGTGAAGAGTCCCAGAAATGGAATTCCTCACTTCCATGACATATCACCAACCAGAAGTCGGTCACCTGATTTTAACCTAAGGTCAAGGGAAATGGGGAAATGTAGTATTTTTGTGAGATCAAGAAGAAAATATGTAATTGCTGGGCCTCTAACCAATCTCTGCTGTAGACTTCCTTCTAACCACACATTTTTAGCTCACTCTTCCTCCTACACTCAGGGCACACCTGTCTCCTCACCAATGAGGGCAATCCAAAGTCATACCCAACCACTACATTTTGTTCAGAGTTCGAGATCTCCAGATGATCTGGAAACCTATGAATTAAAAGAGAAATTGTCAGCCTGTCACCACCACACACACAGCCAGTATGCAATGGTGGAACAGAGGCAAGAATAATAGTAATAAATAGTCACCTGACTTGTCCCATTTACAAAGGGACAAATGGGAAAGCCTAGAAGTCAGTGTTGTACAGCAACTCCGAAGTCCTTTTTTTTTTT
>NW_007731799.1:0-1006 GCF_000696425.1 Galeopterus variegatus | reverse complement strand
AAAAAAACTGAGTTTTCAACAATACAAAGCCTACATTTCCAGACTCTCTCTATTCCCTTTTATTTATGCTTGCAAACTGGCTAATTCTTTCCCAAGCTTTTCCTTGGCCAAACACAACTGATAAAAACCACATACTATTAAAGTTGTTTCTCATTTCTTCTCCTACAGCTCAATTTCAGTAGGCATGCATTCTAGTCTTCCAAGTGTCACAGGAAAAAGTTTTATTAAATGTCTTGCCACTGCATAAGAAGATTACCATTTTTCCAACAGGCAGTTTCACTTTCCTTACTGACCATAGTTAATTACTAAGCCTATTCCATATATTACAAATTTTTGTTATGAAAGCACCCCACTTTAACATACAGCATTTTAACATGGGCTAAATGCTGTAGCAAACAACCCAAAATCTTACTGGCTTAGTGCAATAAAATATATATTTAATTCAGGTCCCAAGCAGATACTCTTAGTTTGGTGGTTCTCTTAAGTGGCTCCTCTGCAAACTGAGACTTAGTAACTCAAGTGCCTCTATCTTATGGCTTTGCAATTTTACAAATGCAAGGTAATCCTGGAGTAATCCACTCAGCAAATGAGGGAGGTGAGAAGAATGTGACACGGAAGAATTTATTACAATGCCTAATGGTGATATATAGTACATAAATTCTGTACGTGCTTCTTTTTCTAGAACTCAGTCACATGGTCCCAACCTATAACCAAAGAAAGCTGGGAAGGAAAGTCTTCCCATGTGCCTAGGAAAAGGAAATAGAATTGGTGAGTATTCCACCATCTTTAAAATAAAATGTACTCAGAACCACAGATTATCACAATGCTGGCAAGATCATTGAAAATTCACTTAGTTATATATTAACTAAAATGCATTGAGAATTTACTACTTCCAGGCATTCTTCCAATTGTTTTGTAATTATTAAGTCATTGGTCTTTACAAAGATTCCAAGAGATGGTTACTATTATTATACCCATTGTGTAGATCAGGAAACCAAGGCACAAA
>NW_007731798.1:147187-148889 GCF_000696425.1 Galeopterus variegatus | reverse complement strand
GTTTACACCTCAGGTGATACCTGGCACAATCAAAAAACCAAAAACAATAACAACAACAACAAAAACCCAGCAAACCCTGTGGAGAATCTGATTTCCAGAGCTACACATTATCAAATTCAAATGTCCACTTTTTAGCAAAAAGTCACAAGGCATACAAAGAAACAGAAAGTATGGCCCATTCAGAGGAAAAATAAATAGATCAACAGAAACTACCCCTGAAAAAAAGAACTAATGGTAGATCTACTAAAATGACTTTAAAACAACTGTCTTGGGCCAGCCCCATGGTTCACTCAGGAGAGTGTGGCACTGGGAGCAACGAGGCCACAGGTTCGGATCCCATATAGGGATGGCCGGTGCACTCGCTGGTTGAGCGTGGTGCAGGCAACACCGTGCTGAGGGTTGCGGTCACCTTATAGTNCACTCGCTGGTTGAGCGTGGTGCAGGCAACACCGTGCTGAGGGTTGCGGTCACCTTATAGTAAAAAAAAAAAACTGTGTTAAATATATTCAAAGAATTAAAGGAAAATGTGGAGAAAGTATAAATAAATATAGAAATATAGAAACAAAATAAATGTACAAACAAAATGGAAATATCAGTAAAGATTTTTTTCAAAACATTGAAAAAGAAAAAAAATCTTGGAGCTCAAAAGTACAACAACTGAAACGGAAAATCCACCAGAGAAATTCAAAGACAGATTTCAGCAGGCAGAAGAAAGAGTCAGCAAACTTGAAGATAAGACAATGGAAATTATTGAGACTGAGGAACAGAAAGAAGATCAAAGAAAAGTGAACAGAGCCTAAGGGGCCTATGGGACACCATCAAGCAGACCAATATACACATCGTGGGAGTTCCAAAAGGAACAGAGAGAATATTTGAAGAAATAATGGCTGAAAACTTCCTAAATGTGATGAAAGACAAGAATATGAACATCCAAGAAGCTCAATGAACTCCAAGTGAGATGAACTCAAGAGATAATCACATTATCTAATTTTCAAAAACCAAAGAGGGAATCTTGAAAGTAGCAAGAAAAAGTTACTTGTCACATACAAAGAATACTTAATAAGATTAACAGCAGCTATCTCATCAGAAACTGAAGGCCAGAAGGCAGTGGGTCAATATATTTAAAGTGCTAAAAGAAAACAACTGCCTACCAAAAATCCTATATCTGGTAAACAGTCCTTCAAAAGTGAGGGAGAAATTAAGACTCTCTCAAATCAACAAAAGCTGAAAGAGTTTGTTACCACTAGACCTGCCCTGCAAGAAATGCTTAAGGAAGTCTTGCAGGGTAAAATGAAACAACATTCAACAGTAACTCAAAGGTGTGTGAAGAAATAAAAATCTGAATAAAGATAAATACATGGGCAATTATAAAAGCTAGTATTATTGCAACAATGATTTGTAACTCCACTTTTTGTTTTCTACATGATTTAAGAGACTAATACATAAAAAAAATTAGTCTAAAAGCTAGTGTTGTTGTAACTTCAGTTTGTAACTCCACATTGTGTTTTCTAAATAATTTAAGAGAGTAATCATTTAAAAGAAGTATTAGTTTATGTTTTGGGGCACACAATGTATAAAGATATAATTTTGTGATATCAACAACCAAAAGAGGTTGGGACAGAGCTGTTAAAAGAACAGAGGATAGGGCCGGCCCGGTGGCGCACTGCTATAGTGCACCGCTTGGGAAGCGCGGCGGCGCTCC
>NW_007731798.1:144311-146317 GCF_000696425.1 Galeopterus variegatus | reverse complement strand
AGATATCAGGGAAAGAAGCTATAAGGCATATAGAAAACAAATAGCAAAATGATGAACTAAGTGTCTCCTTATCAATATTAATTTAAATGTGAATAGATTAAACTTTCCAATCAAAAAATACAGAGATTGACAGAATGGATAGAAACATATGATCCAACTATATGCTGGATATAGTTTCTACAAGAGACTCACTTTATATCCAAAGACACAAATAGATTGAAAGTGAAAGGACAGAAAAAGATAGCCCATGCAAATAGTACCCAGATGAGAGCAGAGGTGGCTATACTAATATCAGACAAAAGTGACTTTAAATCAAAAAAAGGTTACAAGACACAAACAAAAAACATTATCTATTAATAAAAGACCCAATCCAGCAAAACGATATAAAAATTTAAAATATTTATGCATCTAATAACAAAATATCAAAATATATAAAGAAAAAACTGACAAATTTGAAGGGAGAAATACTCTTATTTCTTCAGTCCTAGAATGCACTGCTCTGCACCCTATAGTTCAGCCTTGGATTACAGAATATGAGACCTGAACAAGATGACCTTAAAGGCCATCTAAATAACAGTTTTAATTTATAAAGTAGGAAACAAAATAAAGGAACTTATAAATAGTTATATTTCTAGACAGTGGCAGAAATGGAATCATGCATGGGCCATCTAGATTCCTGCCCTGGAGCTTTTTCCACTATATTCCATGGCCTGCCTTTGTGATGAAGTTCCTGATTCAAAAGGATACTTTTGGAAGGACCATTTTTGATGACAGAGGACATATAAACTGTACACAAATCCACCAAAATGGAATCATTTTATTACTTCAGCTTTAGACTTCACTAAAACATGCACCTGGATAAAGAATGCTGCATCTAACCTCTCACATCACAGAAGAAATAAACGAAGTTGAAATTGATTATTGAAAAATACTGTAAAACCAAAAAGTAGCTACCAGCCTATAGAATCAAAAGCAAACCCTTTTGTCAAGTCTACAAGTTTTTCACTGAGACAAGCAGATCACTCTGTATTTCAAATACAGCAACCCAGGCCGACTGCCTATTCCCCAACCCCCTCAAAAAAGGAAAAATAATAATAATGCAGCCAATTGTTGAAATACTTGAATAACTGGTTATACAACCACAACCAACAATCTGTCAGGGGCTGTAAGCAGAAGAATAAAGACACTAAAACCACAGATTTCTCATTAGGCATTTTTATAGGGGAAAATAAACAATCAGTGAAAGTGTCCCCATGGAGAAGGAAATATGAACAGCTAAAGAGTGGGAATACTAGATAAAACTTTCCCTAAAATCTGCAGCAACAAGCCTTGTTAATACTGATCACGAAAAAGATCAACAGAGTTGTCAGTCAGCTCAGTACACTAATTCACTGGTCATGTCTCTATTTTAAATACTCAGGAGAGGGATGGAGCCCAGTTACTAGCTAGTCCAGGACAGAGTCTGAGCACAGAGGGCCCAGAAGGCCTATTCAAGTTCAGGTATCTGAGATAAGAAGTCCTCTGAGCACATCTCTGAGCCTGGTTAGCAAACAAGGGAAAATCATTCTACCAGAACTCCCATTGTCAGTCTTTCTCCTGTGTTGCCCAGTCCATTTGCGTTGGCATACAAAACAGGAGCCACTTGTTGATCCTGAGTTAGCATAGCTCAACTCTAACAAGGGACTAGTTCCTCTGGAATCATCACTCCTGTGTATGGGATAATGGTAGAGAAAAGAGAATTCAAGATCAAACAAACCAAAGTTTGAATATCAAGTCCACTTACTAGCTGTGTAACCTTGGGCAGAAGCCTTAATCTCTCAGCACCCTGCCATCTTTATCTGTGAATGACTTTACTGTGCACCCTGCAGGATGGGGGTAAAGACTGAATTATTTCACGAAAGTGCACAAAATGTCTAGCATATTTACACAGTCATTGTTACTGGCGCTGCACCTACACATGGTAGTAGGCCAGACTACCTACCTCAGTAGCATTAACTCTACCCACA
>NW_007731798.1:140754-143259 GCF_000696425.1 Galeopterus variegatus | reverse complement strand
ACTTCCGAAGAGTAGAGCAAGCTGGGGTGGGGTGCGGTGAGGACTGAAAAGAGCAGCAAGGAAGGTCTCCAGGAAAGAATCCTCTCCTTTTCCCTCCTAAGCCCTGGCTTTTTCCTTCTCCCAAGAACCAAACTGCAGTCTTCTATCAATAGCACCACAGTGAAATTTTAACATGAGTTAAAGGGGATTTTTTGTGAGCCAGGTAGGAATTTGTTGAACATTTTTTAAGAGGAAAATGAGTTCTAGGTTCAGACAAATCACATGATTCCCTGAAAGCAGAAACTGTATCTGTCTCGTTTAAGATCGATAATTATTTCATTTAACCAATAAATGAACAGATGCACACACGAATGAATAAACAAAGGGGAGGCCTTCCTGACCAGCCATTACAAAGCACTGCCTGATTAATCTCTCTCCCTTGATCCTCAGTTTGGTTTTCTTCTAAATATATATCACCATTTGAACTTACAATTCATTGTCTGTCTTCCCCTCTAGAACATAAACTGTACAAGCTGGTTTTCACACTATTGTAGTCCTCACCTAAAACAGTGTCTGGCAAATTGCAGATGCTCATTAAATATTTGTTGAGGGAGACAATGACTGAACTGAATAGGAAATGTCTTCATAAGACCTTCAAGGTTAAACACAAAGCCTTCAAGAGCAATACTCTGGTTCCCTCCCTCACTCAGTTCTCTTCTTGTTTCACACAAAGTACCTAACTACTTTCTAGGCTTGTGATCATTTCCTTTTAAATAATGCCCCACTGATCACTTTGAAACACCAGAGATCACTGTCCTTGGCACCACTTGTCCCCTGGGAATTTTATTTTCAAGTGGCAAGCCTTCAAAGAAATTCCACCTGCACCAAACTTTATAAGTAGAACTTACTTAACGGCTTTCCTAACTTTTTTTTTCAGTACTTTAAACTCCTTATTCTCTCTCTTTGAAAAGACCTCTGAAGCCAAATCACTTAAACAGAACTCCAAGACCTTCCCATTTCTTTTTCTGTAGAAAATAAATATTGATATTTTTTAAATGCGGGTGGGGAGAACACATAANTTCTTTTTCTGTAGAAAATAAATATTGATATTTTTTAAATGCGGGTGGGGAGAACACATAACATACTTCACTTATAAGTGTCTGAAAGTCACTTCCCCTGGAACCATCTGCTTCTGATATTAGACTCCTCTGTTCAAATAATGGCACAATACCTTTATTTCCCTAATTGGTTATTACCCTTTTAATTACAAAAAGACCGTTACTCATAAACCAATGGCAAAAGGCAGGTCAAATCTATCTTCTCAGACAAATGGAGACATTGTTTATACTATTATAAAAAAGTGAATCATTTCCCCTCTTATAAAGACTCACACATTAAATGTTTGATCATTCTCAAAATAAATCAGGCCATCAACAGGCAAAGCCCTGCTGCTTGTAAAGCACATTTAAAAGCCTGACATTAATGACTCTGTTATATTCAGACACCCAGCTTCCACATGTAGATAAATGAGTAAAATAAAATCAGCCTCGTTTTATAACCCTGATCTTATTACAAGAATTCAAAGATGGAAAGGGGAATTTAGTGACTAACTAAATTACTAATAATCATAAAGCTACATGATTTGGTAGCAAACATTCAAGGCCAGAAAGAGAGTTGTAATTCTTCTTCAGCTGAAGAAAATCCTCCTCAAACAATATATTTTTTTACATAATTAACTAGAACATAGTCTAAGATATTTCTTTAAAACAATGCATGATTAATATTTTTCATATACAGCTGGATCACTAAACTGATTTTGAATTGAACCAAATGTATAAAAGGGTATTTATAGGTTTTTTAAAACATTTTCTTATGCAATCTAGCAGTAATCAACTCTTCATTCCTAGAGACTAAGTAAAAGAGGGCAGGGACAAGAAGTTTTGAAAAATTAACACTTATTCAGAACACACATGAACAAATATGCCACAGCTAAAATATCCAAATAAGTATACTTCTTTCTGCTGTGAAAGCTGTTCCCATAAAAAATCATAATGATTATAGAACAAGCACCTTTGTTTTAGACATGACCCACTGTGTTGCACTGAAGGCTGCAGAAGAGCAAAATTTTTTTGCAGAAAACAAAGTGCTACACTCTGCTGGAAGAATGAAATGCAAACTAAATCACACAGGCAGCGTGTATCTCAGAGGGGACATGAAGATAGTCTTCTTAACACAAGGCAAGATAGACAATCTCTCACCTAATAGCAAAAACTTCAAGAGAAGAAACTAAGCTACTCGGACTTGCTGCAACCAACCCAAGAAGCAATACACTGTGATACCACGTTAGTTCAAAATTAAGTTCATTCAGTTCAAATATCATCTGAGAAGTTTTCGCCTAGAGCTAACACAGAGAGAGACCTCTTCTATAGCTATAACTCTAGAAATTAAGTTTAAGGGCTGGCCTGTGGCTCACTTGGGAGAGTGTGGTGCTGATAACACCAAGGCTGCAGGTTCAGATCCCTATAT
>NW_007731798.1:109618-140278 GCF_000696425.1 Galeopterus variegatus | reverse complement strand
TGAGAAGTTTTCGCCTAGAGCTAACACAGAGAGAGACCTCTTCTATAGCTATAACTCTAGAAATTAAGTTTAAGGGCTGGTTAGCTCACTTGGGAGAGCATGGTGCTGACAACACCAAGTCAAGGGTTAAGATCCAAGGGTCATCTTTGGAAAAAAAAAAAAAAGAAAGAAACTAATTTTAGATTAATGATAATTCTAAGATTTGCATGTATTACAAATGCCTTTTTCACTTAATGATCATACCTTTTGTGTTCAAATGTTTGCAATTTAAAATGTGCTTTTATAAATACTACCTCCTGCCCTTTGAAGCAGGTATTTTTATTCTCTTTATAGACAAGGAAACGGAGGCTTAAATAATTTAAATGATATTCCTAAGGTCACTCGATAAGAAGTTAGACTCAGATTTAGGTTATTTTACTTCAGGAGCAATAGACTTTCCACTATACCAACTTTCCAGCATTTCCCAGATTTTTATCTTGCCCAATTATGTTAATTCTAGAATCAGCAATGTCACAATTCCACATTTACTAAAAGAACAGATCAGTCTAATTTTCAAACCTACATGAAACAGGCCCTCACTTCTGTTATTTCTTTTTAATATTTTTCATTAAAAATTATTTGAAAATACACTAAACAAGCCAAATTAAATTCATTTGTCAGCCAGAATAAACTACAAATGGCAAAAGTTAACCCAATAAAGTATACCTAGTGCCTCCTAAACCGAGTATGACTTTTACCAAGTGATAGCTTTGGAAAAAAATGGAAAGGAGAAAACAGAGGCTTTCAATTTGATTGATGCCACTTCTCATGAATTGAGTTGGTTATAGCTTGATAATCTCCAATAAGAGATGCCCTTATTTACAAACTGCATCCTGACACACCATCTCCAGATTTTATATATACATAATCCACATATAATACTACCCTAACTCTTCACCAAATGTTTTCTTTTGGCAGCTTCCCAGACCAAAATCAGCTTTGACTTTAATAAAGGCAGCAACATTTTTTTTTTTTTTTTTTTCCGTGTCCGGCAACGGATTGCAACCCTCAGTGTCACGCCTGTACCGGACCGGGACCGGCAACGGGATCGCAACCCTCGGTGTTGCTCCCGCACCTCGCTCAGCCAGCGAGCGGGAACCGGTCTGCATGTGGGATCCGAACCCTCGGCGGGAGCACCACCGCGCTCCCAAGCGGCACACTGTAGCAGTGCGCCACCGGGCCGGCCAAGGCAGCAACATTTTAATAGTATGAATTATACTGCTGCTCTTCACTGAGCCTTTCTTACAGAATGGCTGTAGTGTAGTTCAAGGGTTTCCTTTCAATGACCTCTCAAGTGAGAAACACACATATATTAAATAAAATCAGTACAAAAGAGTCAGTTTAGGAGACAAAACTTAAACATTTTATTTTATTTCATACTGTGGACATCAGGTAGGTTCCCTTAGTAACTTTTTAATACCACTCTTTCTGTGTTTTAATTAATAAAGCAGGTATAAATTCTTACTCATATCTCCTCACAGTAGACTCTGGTAAAAAAAAAAAAGATATCAAGGTATAAAAGTATTTTTAAAGTGTTTTAAACATTTAAACAGTAACATTAAAGTGTTTTAAAAACAAATGCTTCATCAATATGAAGAAAATAAACCATTCCCCTGGAGCTGAAAACAAGTCATCTTATTTCAGTTCCACTGTTTTTTATCTGAGGAAATAACAAAAGTTGTAGTTTTTTGCTCTCACATAATGACGTGAATGGCATTTATTTTTCATTCTTCTAACGGTCTGTCATTCTAACACTTTTATTTTTTTCTATTTTTAATGCATTGAGCCCCTCTATGAGCCATGCTCGATGATGTTTATTGGGAATATCAGGGAATAGAAGTATAATGGGAGAGACAGACTGTCATTAAATAATTACACTTGCTGTTGCAATAGCTGCCACGGAGGAAATGTACCCCCCACTATGAAAAAGTAGAAGAGTGTGCTTGACCCAGTCTAAGAGGATGGGGAGGTTCCCTTGAAGAAATAATATTTAAGCATGCAAGTTCTCCCCGCAATTTTTGCTCCCAAGTAAAAAGTCTGTGGTTTCCATTCCTCAGTCTCTTGCCACTCTCTTGCCCTCCTCCCTTCTAATCCTTTATTTGTGCTATTGAAGTCATTTTCATTTTTCCAAAATCTTAAATTCATTTTTTTGAATAATTTATTTTATTTATTGAATCAAAATCAATTATAGATATTTTCAGGGTTGAACATTGAGATATGTTGATTAAATCAGTATTGCTAGCATATATATTGTTACAAATCATAATTATTCTTTATGCCCCTTGTCCAATCACTCCCCTTCCCCCAGTCCCTCCCTCTCCCCCTCTAATCGCCCTAGATTTCTTTTCTCCTTCTGAAAGAATAATGGTTACTCTGTTAACTTGTTGCCTAGATGATCTGTCCAATGCTGAGAGAATTATCATAGAGCAGATGCTTCTCCTGTCACTCTGAAATGGGTTTTGTGTAAAGAGACATCCTTTTCTTTTCTTTGTCTCTGCTGGTGACTCCTCTTGTGTGAATGCACTCCAGTGGTTGGCAGACCATCTGCATGGTGGCTGTGGCATCTAGCCGCTTTTGCAGCAGCCATGGTTATTGCGGTGGCTGTGGTGGACCACCCACGTGGAGGTGCTGTTTTTGGCATGCTCCTTGGCACTGGCAGTATGTCTGGTTGTGGGGTATGTTTGGTCCCCTTCTCCATGCCTCTGGTCCATGGGCAGAGCCCAAGGCACTGGCGCCATGTGCCTGGTTGTGGGAGAGGGGTCCAGTCCCGTTCTCCATGTCCTGGGTCCCTGGGGGGGCCCCGAGGTACAGGCGCAGTGTGCCTGATTGTGGGAGAGAGGTCCATTCCCCTTCTCCTTGCCTCGGGTCCCCGGGTGGGCCCCAAGGTACTGGTGTGGTGCCTGGTTGTGGGAGGGTGGTCCAGTCTCCTTCTCCATGCCCCGGGTCCCCAGGTGGGCTCTGAGGTACTGGCATGTTGTTCCTGTTGTGGGAGGGTGGTCTGGTCCCCGACTCCATATCCTGGGTCCCTGGGTGGGTGCCAAGGCGCTGGCTCAGTGTGCCTGGTTGTGGAAGGGTGGTCCGGTACCCTTCTCCATGCCTCAGGTCCCCGGGTGGGCCCTGAAGCTCTGGCTCAGTGTGCCGTTAAATTCATTTTAGATATATATTTCCTTTCTCTCCAAATCTCTCACTCTACCTTGTTTAAAACAAACAAAAATTTTAAACTTCAGGCTTTTTCAACAATTAGAACTAAACAGTTGAAAGCTAGATAAGGCCTGAGAGTATTTCTACCTACTCGGGCCACAAAGTGACTTATTATAAATGAAGAAAAAAGGAGAAAAACAAATTAATATATAGTGGAAAAATCAAGCAAAATACATGGTAAAGAAAATGTGACAACTTTCTCTCTCCCTTGGTTTTCAAGCTTCCTTGGAGCCTTCTACAATCTTACTGTTTTGCATGTCCGGATAATGTCCATTATCTCTGGAGAACTGTGTCCTGAAATACATACCTTTTCTCCAACAAAAATCAGTAAAACATAGAGTTTTTCAGAGAATCTAAGGTAAAACTATATCTCAAAAACCACAAAAGAATAACAACAATTTTAGCTACTTCTAGGAAACAGTGTGGCTATAAAGAAAAACCAAAATAATTTTTGTTAAAACTGAAGTTAAATGATATAACATTTTATAGTAAAAATACTTGTTTTTAAAATACAGATGTATCAGTACAGACAGCACAGAATCTGTCTCTAAAGCAAGCTACTAAACAAAATATTTTATGAATTAAATAACAAAAGTAAATCACATTAATCAGGACATTTTTGTCACTACAGGGCAGTGACCAAATGTGAATTCCACTGGTAGCATATTAATATTATTGCCAGTTTAACTTGGTCAGAAGACATCCTTAAAACTCTATAGAAGGAATCAAAGAAAGTATTATATATGTTAAATTTCACTCCAACATCCAAACAGGAGATCCTGCATTTAAAAGTCTTCAAGGTTTCTGAATTATAAAATCTCACTCATCTACCGATTGACCCAATTCTTTTTTCTTTTCTTTTTTTTTTTTGTCCTTTTTGAGACCGGCCACACCACGCTCAGCCAGTGAGTGCTGCGAGCGCACCGGTCATCCCTATATAGGATCCAAACCCACGGCGGGAGGGCTGCTGCGCTCCTAGCACCGCACTCTCCCGAGTGTGCCACTGGCTCGGCCCCTTTTTTCTTTTCTAATGTAGACTCTGACCTTAATAAGATGGCACACTCTACTTGACTCTTAAGTATGTCCAAAGTACACTTCATACAGCCCAATGGTATGAGTTCAATACCTGTTCTTTCCCATAGTCTCTCATAACTGACAGCATAAAGAAAAGGAAAAAAAGAAGCATTGCTACCTTTTCTCCTAAAAATGTCACTCTTCATTATCAGTGTTTTGTCATCTTTGCATTGCAGAGGCTCAGAAGTGACATTCAAAATATCCCCTACCACACAGAAAATCTAAAGGGAGCGTGTGAGTGTGTACATAAGTTGAGGGATAGTTTGATACCCAAAATGAATCGTTTTGAAGATGTCTTTGAGAAAAGTAATCTAGTTAGAATCCCAAGAGACTGGCATTGAGGTAGAAAAGGCAGAGAAATGAAAGAACTAGGGAAATAAGAGTTAACAGACCATGTGAATAAACACAGCACAGACCTACCAGATTTATCTCTGCAAATCTACACATCATTTGCTGGAGCATGCTCTTGAATTGTTTCTAGGTCTGATCTTTAAGTCACTTGCTCGAATAATTGTATCAGACCTTTCCTCAAATAGCTGTGTCTTTAATAAACTGAAAAATCAGGGTAGTCTCTTCATATCTTCAACCATTTTCTGTATATTTCTGAGACCTGAGTCACATTTGCAAATATCATCCAACTATAAAAATAAACACAAAACTGCTGGCCACACATATCCATGATATTATCAATCAGTCAGGAAGAACTTTCTGGGCATATGACACTAATATGAAAAATGTAAGGGAGCTAAGTGCCAAAGAATCGCATGCTCAATTGCATAAGGAAGATAATGCAAGCATCACGAGGGTGGACGACTGTGCTTGTCTTACTCCCTTTGTAATTATCTCTAGCCTTCAGCACAACAGAATAGGCACTGAATAAACATCTCCTAAATGAATAAGTTTTAAAAAATGCTACAAATGAGGAAATCGAAATGGTTATCGTTGTTTTAGTTATCTGTGTCTTGCCATTTGCCATATCTGTGTGCTGCTTTCTGCAAACAGCAGGAAATCCTGAATTCCCCTTACCTGGTCATTCTCCAGATTATCTATTACAATAAACCCTCTGCTAGTCCTACATTTTATTGAGCAAAACTATCCATTAACTTTTATACATCTGGGATACAACAATTATTATTAAGGCTTGTAAGACATTATTTTTTAACCTACAAAGGCTTCCTGTGCTCAGTACTCTTTGAATGTAATTTAATTTTTTAAAAAATCTGTAACTTTGCATTATCCAAAACTTAAAATGAATAAAAACTACTGTTATTCCACCATGTTAAGTGATGATGTTTATGACATATTAATCATTCTGAAAGTTCACATGACAAGATAAAGTGATATAGAAAACTAGACATAGAAATCTAGAAATTATATTGCCAATATATCAGACTATTAAAAAATTTTTTAAAAAGGGTTAGCCTTGACTACCTCAACTATGCCATTTAGAGGTCTAATACTTCTCTCTCCATTAGTTTCTTACTAAAATAACAGGCAATACAATCACTTTACATACAAAGTGGTCAAATGGTTAATTTCTTAACAGGCTATGTATTAGCACCATACAACATTTCATACCATGTGGACAGTTTTTATTTGGCAGCTACACATGAGAAAAAAAATTCTCACTTAATTTTCCATCATCAAATGTATTTTATGAATTAAATAACAAAAGTAAATCACATTAATCAGGACATTTTTGTCACTACAGGGCAGTGACCAAATGTGAATTCCACTGGTAGCATATTAATATTATTGCCAGTTTAACTTGGTCAGAAGACATCCTTAAAACTCTATAGAAGGAATCAAAGAAAGTATTATATATGTTAAATTTCACTCCAACATCCAAACAGGAGATCCTGCATTTAAAAGTCTTCAAGGTTTCTGAATTATAAAATCTCACTCATCTACCGATTGACCCAATTCTTTTTTCTTTTTTTTTTTTTTTTTGTCCTTTTTGAGACCGGCCACACCACGCTCAGCCAGTGAGTGCTGCGAGTGCACCGGTCATCCCTATATAGGATCCAAACCCACGGCGGGAGGGCTGCTGCGCTCCTAGCAACGCACTCTCCCGAGTGTGCCACTGGCTCGGCCCCTTTTTTCTTTTCTAATGTAGACTCTGACCTTAATAAGATGGCACACTCTACTTGACTCTTAAGTATGTCCAAAGTACACTTCATACAGCCCAATGGTATGAGTTCAATACCTGTTCTTTCCCATAGTCTCTCATAACTGACAGCATAAAGAAAAGGAAAAAAAGAAGCATTGCTACCTTTTCTCCTAAAAATGTCACTCTTCATTATCAGTGTTTTGTCATCTTTGCATTGCAGAGGCTCAGAAGTGACATTCAAAATATCCCCTACCACACAGAAAATCTAAAGGGAGCGTGTGAGTGTGTACATAAGTTGAGGGATAGTTTGATACCCAAAATGAATCGTTTTGAAGATGTCTTTGAGAAAAGTAATCTAGTTAGAATCCCAAGAGACTGGCATTGAGGTAGAAAAGGCAGAGAAATGAAAGAACTAGGGAAATAAGAGTTAACAGACCATGTGAATAAACACAGCACAGACCTACCAGATTTATCTCTGCAAATCTACACATCATTTGCTGGAGCATGCTCTTGAATTGTTTCTAGGTCTGATCTTTAAGTCACTTGCTCGAATAATTGTATCAGACCTTTCCTCAAATAGCTGTGTCTTTAATAAACTGAAAAATCAGGGTAGTCTCTTCATATCTTCAACCATTTTCTGTATATTTCTGAGACCTGAGTCACATTTGCAAATATCATCCAACTATAAAAATAAACACAAAACTGCTGGCCACACATATCCATGATATTATCAATCAGTCAGGAAGAACTTTCTGGGCATATGACACTAATATGAAAAATGTAAGGGAGCTAAGTGCCAAAGAATCGCATGCTCAATTGCATAAGGAAGATAATGCAAGCATCACGAGGGTGGACGACTGTGCTTGTCTTACTCCCTTTGTAATTATCTCTAGCCTTCAGCACAACAGAATAGGCACTGAATAAACATCTCCTAAATGAATAAGTTTTAAAAAATGCTACAAATGAGGAAATCGAAATGGTTATCGTTGTTTTAGTTATCTGTGTCTTGCCATTTGCCATATCTGTGTGCTGCTTTCTGCAAACAGCAGGAAATCCTGAATTCCCCTTACCTGGTCATTCTCCAGATTATCTATTACAATAAACCCTCTGCTAGTCCTACATTTTATTGAGCAAAACTATCCATTAACTTTTATACATCTGGGATACAACAATTATTATTAAGGCTTGTAAGACATTATTTTTTAACCTACAAAGGCTTCCTGTGCTCAGTACTCTTTGAATGTAATTTAATTTTTTAAAAAATCTGTAACTTTGCATTATCCAAAACTTAAAATGAATAAAAACTACTGTTATTCCACCATGTTAAGTGATGATGTTTATGACATATTAATCATTCTGAAAGTTCACATGACAAGATAAAGTGATATAGAAAACTAGACATAGAAATCTAGAAATTATATTGCCAATATATCAGACTATTAAAAAATTTTTTAAAAAGGGTTAGCCTTGACTACCTCAACTATGCCATTTAGAGGTCTAATACTTCTCTCTCCATTAGTTTCTTACTAAAATAACAGGCAATACAATCACTTTACATACAAAGTGGTCAAATGGTTAATTTCTTAACAGGCTATGTATTAGCATCATACAACATTTCATACCATGTGGACAGTTTTTATTTGGCAGCTACACATGAGAAAAAAAATTCTCACTTAATTTTCCATCATCAAATGTTTGTCCCATTTCTTCCCTGTCTAACACACTTCATTGGGACATGATATTACAAAGATATAGTGAGGAACTATTATGCACTCTACCTGCTTAAATCATGCTGGGAAAATAAGATCTGTGGGAAAAAGAATAAAACACAGTGGAAACACAGACAAAAAGAGGCACACACAACTCTCCACCTGTTCAGGGGAGACAGATGACACGTCAGTGGGAGGTGGGGTCAGTCAAGAGGGAGGTGATTAAAAGGGACTTCCAGTAGTTGAGGCTTACAGGATGGACAGGATTTAGACAGACAAAAAGGAAAGGCATAAAGCAGACCTAAGCAGGATTTAAGGAGAAAAATGAGGCAGGTGTAGAAGATTACTAAGTAAACACTATCATTGGGGAATGAAGTCAGAAAGAATAAGAAAAATGCTGTGGTGGGTTTTGAGCTTGGGACTTTGTTTTATGGACAAGTCTGGAGCACTTGAGGGCAAGAATTGAAGCTTTTGTACCAAGAGCCTGATGAAGCCCAATACCTGGTAGACACAACGCCAGCAACTCTCACTTCACCTCCACTTGACATTGGCCTCTTATACCCATAGCCTTACCCCCAAAACTGTCCTCTCTAAGAACTGCTGAACACTTAAAATCTTCAAAGCTGACCTGGCTACCATCTTCTATGTTTCTGGCTCTCTCAAACCCTCACTTCCACTACACCTGCTCTTCAAATGAATAGAAACTTCATTCTCATGATTTTGGCACTGTCTGTAAATTCCATCCTGACATCATTCTCTAGTGGGGGAGACTGACAATAACAAAGAAAGCAAATAAATATATGCTTAGAACTGTGAATATGCTGTAAGAAAAAGAGTTAAAAAAGAGTTACAGGGAAGGACTATTTGTTGTGGTTGGGGAAAACTCTCTGAGGAGTGACATTTAAGATAAATCATGAAGGAGGAAAAGGAGCTGACTCTGGAAAGAACAGGGAACAGGGTGTTCCAGCCAGAGGGAACAGAAAAGCTTACAGTGCAACAGCTCAGATGAGAAAGATCGTGGCCTCATCTAGACACAGACAGGCAGCCAGTGTGCCTGGAACTCAGTGGGAAAGGGACGGAAGAAAAATGAAAAGAAGTTGGAGAAGATGGCAAGGGCCACCTTACACAAGATTTTGTGAGCTAAGGACATAAGGATGTTGGAATTTATGTAAATTTGTGATGACACTTCATTTAATTGTTTTAAGCAGGCAGGTAACATAGTCAAATTTGTGTTGTTAAAAGACAACCATAGCTGTGGCGTGAAGAAGTGGTACAGGAGGCAGAATGGGCCTGGGGGTATCTGCAGGGAGGTTTCTGACACTCTGCTTAGTATAGAGCCTGACACATGGTAAATGTCCCCAAAACAGATGATAGAATTAATGAATAAATGAGCCAACAACTCTTGAACCAGGAAGTGGCAACCACAAATTAGTTTTAGAATGATTAGTCTGGCAATGTGTTTTAGACTATAGAGAATCTTTATGAGTGATAGGAGATGTGTAGTGTTAGTCATAGGCCCTGAATATTTGAACTATTGAAAGACATTCTACAGCTGACTATGCTTTCTGAAAATTAAAAGTCAATATTTATAGGCTTTCCATATTCCAAAACAGTATAACAGAATAGGGATCTTACTTATGCAAAAAGAATTAAACTACTCTGTGTAAGTTGTTCCTCAGTTTAATAAGACTCTTTTGTTTATCTTATGTCTGGCCAAGTGTGTTTATATGTGTGTTGTGAGTACATATGTATGTGTGTGTGTGTGTGTGTGTGTGATGTATGTGTTCAAGATGATGAAGACTGATGGTCAATCAAGAAAAATCCACGCTGGAACTGTTAAGAGCTGGGATGTGAGCCAGTTTGCAATCACTATAGGAACTGCTTGAGCAAAATTCCTTGTTGCCATTCTGGTAATAAGCATTCCTCAAAGGATGCCACTCTGCATAGTTAGTCCTCTCTGATGCAAAGTATGTCTCTTCTGAAATCAGTCTGAATTGTTTTAAAAAGGAGTGTCAATAAAATTAAGCTCAACCTATTCACTGATTACAAGAACAATAAAAATAAATAGTGGCCCTTATGCTGCAATGAAGTCTACCAGAAATATATGGAAGTACACTTGGGCGAGCTTTAGCTTGGGTCTTATATTCACTGCTTTTTTTTTAATGTGGTTTCATGGCATCATATAATAGAGGAATGAGGAATTAAAAAATCCAAGAATGCCTACTAAGAACTTTTCCTCAGAAGTAATGAGGAAGAGAAAGAAGTTTCCTTGGAGTAAAGTTCAGCTTTTCAAAAATACATATTTTTTTAAAAAGCAACAATTGATAGATTACTTAGCATATACATTCGCATATTCTTTTGCCTTGCAAATGTCTTCATGGAACAATGAAACTTTAGGCACAGTAATGTCGACTTATTCTTCTAGTTCCTATGGAAACATGCATTCTACTTCCTAAGGCCAATCAACATGAACACAAGTGCAAGGCAAATACCCTTAGAGAGAAATCATATCATTTATATCCCTAGTAACATGTGCTCTTAGCTAACAGAAATAATAGCAAGAAAAGGACCCAAAAGTCACTGTGGCATGTTCTCTTAAGTTATTAGTCACCAGCATCATCACAAAAACAAAAGCAAAACATAACCTTACCTTCGAAGAATCGTATCTTTGGAATTTGTCATATGCAAACATACGTCAGCATAGAAAGATGAAGGCTGAGAACAAACTAGGCAAAACTCTTATAAGAAAGAAGGAAAGATTTACATATGTTGAATATTGCCTTGTTCAGTATACGTCAGTATCCAAAAATAAGGAATTTCATAAAGTCATATACTTTTTACAAAGCTTTTAGTTATAAAGAATTTGAGACCTCAATAGAGAGAATTAGATAAAACTACAAATAACTTAAAATAAATCATCAAGTATTTGCTGAGTCTCTACTATGTGCTAAGGTCTATAATGGAAAAAACAGAATTTTAATTCATTTTGACAAGAATTTATTGTGCATTTCTGTTGTGCATATACTAAGATAATCATTGATAGACATAAATTAGGTGGTATCACTCTAGCAAACAGAAACTGTTGGCAATATAATTTATGGGCAACACATGCTTCTGAACTGGCATTGTGAGATAAGATGGAAAATGGGCCAAATGAATGGTACAGACATGTGTGCCAAGAGTTTTCAAGAGAGAGACCATTCAGGCATCATTGGCAGTAGAAGTTTTCACAAAGGAGGTGGAAATTGACTTGGGCTTGACTAATGGATGGACAGAAATGGAAAAGTGAATGCAGCTGACAAAGGTGATAGGGCAAGAATTACAAGACCAGTTTGGGCCCTAAGAAGACATCAAGGTTTAATTTTGAGAGGAGTGGAAATAATGATGAAGAGATGAGCTGAGTCCAGAAAGAGAAATGCCCTTAATGAGTAAGGGGTTTTTACTTTGGACTGCTGGAAATGTTTTGAAACTAGAGAGAGATAGTAGTTGCACAACTTTGTGAGTGTTATGTTATTTAAATTTCACCTCAATAAATTATTTTTTAATTTTGATAACAATGATGATAATGATTATTATTATCATTAACCGCAAAGTACTGGAAACATCTAAACATCCAACCATGTAGAGACGGGACATAATGCGGAAAACTCCATATGATAAAAACTATACATTCTCTAAATATGATATTATAGGAGAATATTTAATGACACTGAAATAGGCTTATGGTATATTGTATTAAAAAAGCAAATCCCAAAACAGGTTACCATATCAAATCTCTAATAAAAAAGACTCAAATTATGTAGTCCAACACATTAAAAATGTGTTATCTGAGTGTTAAAATCATGAGTGATTTACATTATCTTCCTCTACCTTATTTTTCATAACAAACACCTAAAAAGTTATTTTTAAAATGTTTTGTATTAGAAATGTGTTTTGACCTTAAATACAAAATTTTATTCAGAATAGACTCACTGCAAATATACAACTTAACAAAATGAATCATGATATTTTTCCAGATACACCCAGGGATAAGGTAACAGATTCATACACAATATGCTACTTTTAAGTAGCAATTTCAAACATTTGCTGGAATTAAAATGGGCTTTAAGTAAATAGCTTACTCCAATGCACATGTACATTTTCAACGATTGTCTTTCTTTCTTTTTAAAATCTCATATTTAGTCTCAACTCTGCCCCAGAGTGACAGCATGAAAATTGGCCTGTTTCTACATTATTTTTCTGTAGTAAAAAACCTTTTGAATAACAATGACTTCCATGTAGTGCATGCTCTTCCTCTATTTCCTTTTTGCCTACAATAAATACTTGTTTTTCTTTGAAGGTGGTGCCACAGGGAGGGCTCTCCCTCTCAAAAATGAAGTTAATCATCATTGTTCACCTCCTCCTCTTCTTATCCTTAATGACCCTCCATGAATATACGGTTAACTTATGGCAATATAATCATCAACTCCAGCTGATTTTCACTTCTCTTTATTATTACCAAGGTGGGGCAAAATTAGAGGCAATCAGGTAAAACCCCTGGTTCAGATTTTCTCCATATTTCATGAAATCCATCAGACAAATGCCCAGATTATATTTCACAGTAAGATGAGTAAAAGCACACCTCTTCAGCTGTAGCCCCTTTCCTTGTGCGTTTATGGATGCCAAAATCAGAACCTACAGTTCAGGAGCTGCACACAGTTGCATCTTGTTTTGAGTTTTTGTTTGCAAACTGTCAGTAAGATCAGAATAAATTGCATGATATACAGTCCAATATGTATATTCTTGAGCACATCTCAATGTATCCACCAAAAAAATATTCATAGCTGCAGGTGTACAAAAAAAAGGCAGAATTATGACTTGATTTGCCTTGATAAGCATGGCAATTTTCTGTACACTTTTCATAAAGTGCTAATCAATTTCAGCTCAAAATAGATTGAAACACCCAACAGATTGCTGCCATAGTCCACAAATGTTTGTCATTCGTAAGCTGTGGCAATAATATGAATTCTGAGGAGCGAAACTGCAATTGAACTATACCTTGTAAAAATTCCTTTCATATGCCTTGTAATAACCCTAAAAAATGTTAAAAATTATTTTGAAATCACAATGTTTGAAGTTCTATTTTTTCTTGTTACATCTAAGAGTACTGCTTGTCACATAGTAATATTACATATTTATTATAAGTATGGTTATAGATGGATTATATTTAGAACACAGTGTAATAATGACATTTAGTGAATCAGAGATCATATCTGTACTATTTAACATTCCTCCAAAATGTAATTACAGACTTTAGCTCTATCACATAGAACTTGGAATTGAAACATCACAGACTTACATAATAAATTACTTTCTCTGTCAACACATTTAACCATTAAATGTAGTATGATTTTTCTAAAATGTTTTATCGATATTCTAGTCCTTCTATTACTATTATTTCAGAAATGCGTAGAGGTGCTAATATTCATATTAATATACCTTTTCGATCAGCAGTGCTCCTGCCATATGAATCACTCATCTGCCCAAGATGTTTTGCCAAACACAAGTGCCAAAACGTTGCTAAGGACTGTCATACTCCTACACAGGGAGCCTCTGCTCAAAACTGAGCATAGACTTTCTCCCTTTTGTAAGTGAGAGCAACAATTGGTAATGACATTTAGATCTGGGTATGGAATGCTCTCCATGGAAAGTAGGGAATTAAATGAGAATAGATAACATTTCAAATTTTCACACCTTCCTCTTCTAAACTACAAAAGTGATAATATAATTTTTTGAGGATAAAAACTACACAATATGACTTTAGAAAAAAGAGTACTTAAAAGTTGTGACTTTAAGCAACTTCTGTGATCACCATCTGCCAAAAAATGTATTGCCAAAATGAGAGGCCGTACAGTGTAATAGACACAGGCTCTGTAGTCAGAAAGCCTGAGTTCTTATGTTGAATCCGCCATTTAGTATGTGACCTTGAACAAGTGTCTTGCCCTACCTATGTCTCAGTTCTCATTTATAAATAAAAAGGGGATTATAAGCATAACTAACTCAGGATTACCCTAAGGAATAAATGAGATAATTATACATGCAAAGCTCTTTTAGCAAACTAGGTTCTAGTCAATTCTCAATAAATGTTAACTGACTTTATCACCATCATCATTTAAAAGAAGCATTTCTAGACCCACAACATGGGTGTGATGATAAGTGTTCTTACCCTGCTTCACATGACTTGTCCGTCAAGTGCTTGTTTCTAGGTTTGGGTTCTCTTGTGTCACATATATTAAAATACTTTCCAGAAGAGATGATACCATGTTTGGAAATCAAGTCAGCAGTGCATGAGATGGTGTAAGCCACTTGGCCAAAAACTACTAATCTTGTTACAATAGGATGAAAAAGAGTGTGTGAAAGATGTAAAACATCCTTAGAACATGTATGTTCTTGATTCTCCTGTACAAATGGAAAACTGTCGTCTTTTGCTTATTACAGACCTAATTCAGCAGCAGCTTGATTCATTGATAAACTATTTCTATGATCTTATTCTCCTCATCTATTTCTATCTCTGGAATTGAGGTAGATAATCACCTCTGCTCAGCAATTAGATTTTTCAGGAGCCACTAAGGAAAATGTTTACAAGATCAGAACCTTGACAAATTGAATTTGATGTTGTTTTAGGAAAGGAAATTCATTTTATTCACCTGACTAAAAAAACAAAAATACACAATTCAGGAAAAACTTATTTATGTTCCTAAAATATAATGACAAAAATACATTTCAGATCTTATTAAATAATTGCTAGAGTCAAAGGAAAACAGCTGACTGCTCTGACTCAAAAGTCATTTACAATCTCCCCACCAAATATCCTCCTTTTCTTTCTTCCCCTTTAGAATATTTCTATTTGGCAGTTGCTATAGAGCAAATCGATGTACAAAAGCAGTCAAAACAGAAGCATATTCAAGTGAATGCAGGCTATTAAAATATACATGTGTACTCAGAAGTTGTTTTCCTGAGATCACATAGAGTCACTTGCCAATTTCCCTTTGACATTGGATTAGAGTTTATGTATTTGTGTTTTTCTTCAAAATGCCAAAACATCAGCACAAACAACTTATGACATAAACTATCACCATATTCGCTATTCCAAAAATGATTTAAAACCAAGTCATAGATGAGGGTTGCAAACTCTTAGCAAATACCTCCTGGCAAGTAATTTTGATGCTGCTTACATTACTTTTCTCTTACAATTTCAGGCAGTTCCTCAAGGACAAACTTTTGGAACTTTAGCTAGATATTAAGTCAAATTTAGACTTTACAATAGATTACTGATTCAGAAAAACAGTATTCATTGCCATATTGCATATTTTGCAGAAAATAACACAAGGTCACTACATGTACAAAAATGCTTTGCACATAAAATATATTCAACATGCATTTGTGAATTGATTTGAATAAATAACCTTTAGCACAAAGGATGTTTGTTGTAAACATTGGCTTTAAAAGTACCTAAACATATAATATAAGATGCCTTTTAGCCATTTGTTTATCAGTAGTTTAAACAAGCAGGGGTGAACCTACCCCAGAAATGGGCAAGAAAAACCACTGTAAAAGGAAAGAAAATATTAGAGATTGTTTTCATATTAATATTAATCTTATCTTTATAAAATGTACATTGTTGTATATTTTATAATACATATGTTCTATTAATAAAGTAGCACATGTACATAATTTACACACACACACAGAGGAATATGTGACAAATTTTTTTCACCAATAGTATGTTCAAAAGAGTATGAAGACTATACGAAATGGAAAACTCTTTCTTCATTCACAGATCAAATCCACATAGTTATTTTATATATTATTAAGATTTATTTGCTACAGTTCTAACATTTTTAGCAAATGTGACGGGCATATCTATAAATATACATATATTGCCATTACTTAGTAGCACGCATAGCAAAAGCATTTATCTTGGACAGTCATTCTGTTTTGCAGTCTCACATGTTTCAGCTTCGAGTTCACGGAGAGAAAAAATAAAAACAAATAATCATTATGATAAGTATATTAATTCTTTACACCTGTAAAGATTTTATCCTGGGAGATGAAACACATTTATCTTAGGCAAAACTCTGAACTTTCCTAAACCTTGGTTTTAACATCTATAAAACAGATATGATAATGCCTTTCTCAGAGATAGATAAATGCAGGGGGTAGAGGGGATCCACGAAAGCTCAGATGGTAGGAGGAATCCTCATCACTGTTAAAAACCAGGAGTAGTATGTCAAAAATGTTTGTAAAATGATGTGAAAGGAGTAAATTAAATTGTGCCTATGGCATAACTAGCAGGTGAGTCAATACGGTGTGTACATGTGGGCAAGGCCTAGGAATGTGGATAAATACATGAAAACAAGCAATTTATTAGATGGCAAAAGTATGCATAGTTATTTTTCTTTTTTCATTTGTATTATTATTGGTATAATGCTTGTGTTATGCATTAATAAATACATGAAAACAAGCAATTTATTAGATGGCAAAAGTATGCATAGTTATTTTTCTTTTCTCATTTGTATTATTATTGGTATAATGCTTGTGTTATGCATTTTAAATAAAAATTATGACGGCCTTGACAAAAGAATTATAAGAATTGATGATTGTGTTAAATGTTTTTAAACACTTAATGTGTTTAAAGATAAGTAATTTATATACTCACCAAAGGCAAATAACAATTTCCTTTAGATTAATTTCATCTATGTGCTGCTGATGTCCATTTAAAACATTATAAGGCTTATAGTATCATAAGGGGAGGTAATAAAAAGCTTCATTGGTTTGTTCCTTGGGTTTTTTTTTCTTTGCATATCTATAAAAATAGTAATTAGTTATTGCTACTATAAGCTTGTTTCAATTAATATACAATCTCACATTTCCCTAGTAAACTCTTGCTCTCATTTGCTTTAAAAGCTATTTCAAACGCTCCTCAAACTTCCAAATTCATTTCCTCTCCTACCTCTCTCTTCCTCACAGCAATAGGAGCAGTCAGATTATAAGCATTTTTGTGTAGGTGCTGAGCCCCAATTCCAAAAGAGCAAAGTGAAGAGAGGACCAAATGACATCAGCACACACAGTGAGTTGTCCCAAGAGAGAAACCCTATCTCTGGGAACCCAATCTTTTATAATGGGCCATAAGCATGCCTGCCCTTCATTCCAGAGAGAGACACACACTACTTCTATCTTCAAAGCTATTCACTATTCAAACACCCTTGAAAAGATAGGCTGGAACAATACAAGAAACCTACGGAGAATTGTCTCCCTACACAAGGTTCCATTTACATGTCATTTTTGAAATGGAGAAATCATGGGGATAAAGAATAGGTCAGTGCTAACCAGAGGTCAGGGGTGAGGTGAGGGTTTGACTACAAAAGGGCAGTATGAGGGAATTTGGGGGGGTTATGAGACTTCTGTATCCTGATTTTGGTGATGGGTAAACAAATCGATGCACGTATTAAAACTCATATAACTGTAAACCCAAAAAAGTAAATTTTACTGTAAATTTGCTTTTAAATGTAAAAACAGCACAGACAATAAAAGAAAAAAAGACAAATTGAACTTCATCAAAATGTGAAACTTTTGTACATCAAAGGACATTATCAAGAGAGTGAAAAACAACACACAAAACAGGTTTGTAAAGAAAATATTTGCATATCGTAAGGGTCTAGTATCCAAAATATATTCTTACAATATTCCAACTTAACAACAAAAAAGACAAACAACCCAGTCATAAGATGGGTAAAGGGCTTAAATAGACATTTCTACAAAGAAGATAAACAAATGGATAAGAAACACATGAAAAGATGCTCAACATTGTCAGTCATTAGGGAAATGAAAATTAAAACTACAATGAGGTACCACTTCACATTCACTAGGACCGCTATTATTAAAGATAGACATTTCTACAAAGAAGATAAACAAATGGATAAGAAACACATGAAAAGATGCTCAACATCGTCAGTCATTAGGGAAATGAAAATTAAAACTACAATGAGGTACCACTTCACATTCACTAGGACCGCTATTATTAAAGAAAAAAAAACAAAGAGAACAAGTGTTGACAAGAATGAGGAGAAACTGGAACTGTGGTACATTGCTAGTGAGAATGTAAAATGTGGTGAGAGAAAACAGCTTGGCAGGTCCTCAAAAAGTTAAACAGAATTACCATATAATTCAGCAATTCCACTCAGGAATATACCAAAAAAAAAAAAAAAAAACTGAACATTGTATGTCAGTGTTCATAGCAGCATTATTCACAATAGTCAAAAGGGAAAAATGACCCACGTGTCCACAGATGAACGTATATACCAACTGTGGTATACGCATACAAGGGAATATTATACAACCATAAAAAGCAATGACATTTTGGTACAAGCTACAACATGGATGAGCCTTGAAAATACCATGCTAGGTAAAATAAACCAGACACAAAAGGACAGATATTGTATGATTCCACTCACATGAAACATCTAGAATAGGCAAATTCATGGAGAAGATTAGAGGTTACCACGGCTGTGGGGGAAGAGGGAATGGGGAGTTCTTGCTTAATAGGTAGAGAATTTCTGTTTGGGGTGATGAAAAAGTTCTGGAACTGTATAGTGGTGATGGCTGCACAACATTGGGAATATACTTAATGCCACTGAATCATACACTTAAAAATGATTAAAATGGTAAACATGTGTATTTTACCACAATACAAAAATTTTAATAAAATACATAAAAATTAAAAACCTCCTTGAACACAGATTCCTCTCCAGTATAATTCTTTCTATTCTACTCTCTTCCTCTTTATCATAAAAATTATTTAAAAGGTCATCTTCAGTCAGAGCCTACACTTCTGCTGTAACTCAGCCTGGCCCAGGTCCTTCACCTCTCTCAACAAGCTCTGCACCAAACCACCACCCAATATCTTGCTACCAAATAGTTTTATGACATGCATGCTGACTACTGCCTCATTCCAAAAATACCCTGTGCCCTTGGTTTCTTGAAATGACACTCTAGGTTTTCCACCTCCCTCTCTAACCTATTCCTGCTCAGTTTTGCTTTTTTGGTTTTTGGTTTTTGGTTTTGTTGATGGCTTGGTTTGGTTAGGTTTAGTTGTGGCCTGTTCATCCTCTGTTAATTTTTTAATTTTTTTCCTCAGTTTCCAATTTTTGGACCTCTTTTGGTCTTATACCATGGACTTTCACTAGGTTTCCCCACCCCCTCTTCCCAAACTTCAATTAAAATGGATGTTTCCCAAAATATCCTCTTCCTTTTTGGTTCTGATGTCAGTGAATTGCTCCATCATTCATTCAATAATCCAAGCCATAATATCATCCTTTACTTTTCCCTCTTCCCTTCCTCCACAGAAGTTATTACTTCTTCCATAAAGTCTTCTCCAGAACAGAAATCCTGAACTTCCAAGACTTTCTACATTTTCCACAGGCCAATCTTTATTTACCTCTTTCAAAGTTTTTATGGTATTTTATTGTAATGTTCTGTTTATTTGTTATTTTTTCCAATCCCCCAATGCAACTGATTTTAGATTCGATAAGGGCAAGACTTAACTTTTCATCACTATACTCGTTTATCAGAACTCAGCTCAGTCCCTGACCCAACAGTAAGCAGTTGATAAATATTTGAATAATAACTGTTTCTGGATTATGAATTGATAGCCAAAAAGCAAGGGATCTCTGTTAAATACATATTTGGACATGGTGATTTCAATACTTTAGTTAGCTTTTAATTACTTTACAAATAATAATTTATTATACCCAGTGTTTTCCACCAAAAATAAATAAAACAGGACAATTTAGGGACAAGTGACTTATCTATTGTATTATTATATATTTCCAGATGACTGTACTCATGTATTACATCATACCCCTGTTAAAGTCTCAAAGACTGGTCCTAGATATTTATCCTGTAGAAACAATTATAGCTAAAAATAAATAAGCTCCAGTCAAAATTACTCTAATAACTATATTTTCTCTCCAGTTTCTTTCTTTTTTAAAACTTATTTTTAATTGTATGTGTTTATGTGAGATATGGGTCAACTGTGTCCCCCAAAAGGTCATGTGTTGGAAACTTGATCCCCACTGTAATGGTGAGAAGTTGAGAAATCCAATCATGATATTTGAAAGGAAGAGCTTTCGAGAGATGAATGGATTGTGAAGACCGTGCCCTTGCGAAAGGATTAATCCACTCATGGAGTCATGAGTCATCATGGGAGTGGACTGTTGGCTTTATAAGGAGCACATGATAGAGCTCTTGCCATTCTCACCATGTGTTAGTCTGTGTCACCACAGGACCCTGTAGAGAGTTCCCACCTAGAAGAAGGCCCTCAACAGATGCACCCCCTGGACTGTGGACCTCCCAGCCTCCAAAACTGTAAGAAATCAATTTCATTTCTTCATAAATTACCACATTTCAGGCATTGTTATAAGCAACAGAAATGGACCATTATGATAGGGTACACTGTGTTGTTTCAATACATGCATATGTTGTATAACAATCCCCTCTGGGTAGTTACCATATGCATCACATAAGCATTTATCATTTCTCTGTGGAGATAACTTTCAAGATTCTCTTTTCTACCTATTTTGAAATATACGATATACTATTATTAGCTATAGCCACCTTAGAGTACCAGAACTTATTCTACCTACCTGTAACTTTATGCACATTGACCAGCCTCTTCCTCTCTCCTACTCCCTTCTCCCCTTCCCAGCCTATGGTAACCACCATTCTACTCTACTTCTACAACAACCATTTTTTTAGATTCCACACATCAGTGAGGTTCTTTTTTTTTAGTTGTGATAAAATACATATAACACAAAATTTACCCTCTTAACCATATTTAAGTACATACTTCAGTAGTGTTAACTTTTCCATCTTGCAAAACTAAAACTCTGTACCCTTAAACAACAATTCCCCATTTTCTGTCTCCCCAGTCCCTGGCAACTACCATTCTAATTTGTTTCTATGAATTTGACTATACTAAACACCTCAGATCAGTGGAATCATACAGTATTTGTCTTTTTCAGACTGGCTTCTTTAAACTTAGAATAATATCCTCAAGATTCATCCATAGTGTAGCATGTATCAGAATTTTCTTCCTTTTTAAGGTTGAATAATATTCCTGTGCATAGGTATGTCAATATACCACATGTACTGGACTGACTTATGTCCCCCGAAAATTCATTGAAGCTTGAATTTTGTCCCCCAAGTTTTATGTACTAGAAACAACTTCCACCATGACTGTTAAGAAGGTGGGAAATCCTAATAGGGTAATTGAAAGGTGAAGCCATGAAAAGGTGTTTGGATTGTAGGACCATGCAGTAGTGAATGGATTAAAACTGACAGTCAGGGGCATGGTTCTGAGGGCTTTGAAAGAGGAGAGTCTGTCTCTCTCTGGCTCTCTCTGCTCCATCATTTTAACAATGTGATACCCTGCCATTATTGTCACCACCACTAAGGCCTTCACCAGCTGTGTTTCCTGAACTTTGGAACTCCTAGCCTCAGAAACTGTTAAGCAATAAATTTCATTTTCTTTATAAAATACCCAGGTTCCATATATTTTGTTATAAGCAACAGAAACCGACTAATACACCACATTTTGTTTATCCATTCTTCCATCAATGGAACTTGGATTGCTCCCACCTCTTGGTTACTATGAACACAGTTTCTATTTTCTCTCAATAACAGAAAATTAAAAATTGATATCACAACCCTTAAAAAATAAGCTAAAAGTATACAGAAAAGTATTTTATCTTGTGTATATTTATTGCTTTTTTCTATATTCATTATTTTTGGATGAAATTTTATCTTTATGACTCACACTTTCACTAACAGACATATGTTTTACACAATCTAAACATCATGTCTGTTGTAAAAATGAATATTCATTCACTTTAATGACAAAGTAGTTCTTTTTAGCTACATTTAAAAGGAACTTACTTTGGGAAAAGACTTGTTTACTGATTTCTGAGTTATATTTGATTGACTTATCATAAAATACTTTATTTCATGCATGAGTATGTAAACTACTACTAGTCTTTGGGGATGTACCTGAGATTTGCCACCTAAATTTGCACAGTTCAGAAACCACCAAGATTGGGAACAAAGACAAGTTAAAATGAATAAATTGAGAACACAATTCAGAATTATAAAACTTCTGCAATCTGTCTTTACTCACTGCTCTCACATGCATCATTGTCAGCATCTGACCCCGTTAGGTGGCTGATAAGAGGATTTTGAAGGCCAGCAGATTTTATTTTTAACCTCCCCATATGGTTGACCTTCTCCTTTCAATGTGAGCATCATCTGCAGAGATGATCATCGGATGGCAACTCCTACCCTAAAATGTTTTGGGTAATTTGGTCAACTCAAAAGTGATGCTCAGTTAAAGAACAATATGTGCAGTGTGATCTCCTTTTTACTTAAAAAATTTGTATATAAATTCATTTTAAAAGATCTACAAGGCTACAAAAATATTAAGAATAATTTATTGACATTGGGATTAAAAGCAATTTTTTCAAACTATATGCAATATTGTACTTGTATAATGAATATAATTCTTTAAATAACTTTTGCCAGTAAGATTTTCAATCAGTTAAGTTTTTAATGTAAGATATATGATAACTAATATCTCTAATTTAAAACTGTACGAACACACAGAAAGGAACATTAATAGCACTTTACAGAACATACAAATATATATTGATATATTAATACTCCAAATCTAATATAAGCAAAACCAATGATCGCTTAATAAAACCTATAATGTTCTTACATGTCTCAAAATTAAAAGAGGTACAAATCATTTTATCTGCAACTATGGTCCACAATTTTATACCCCTATGAACCTTGAAGACAAAGACTGCAAAGATGATTTTCCATGTATGGAATGTATACATATAAAAATAATAGAATATGAAATTATTCATCCATCTATTCATTCAACAAACTTTTTATAGATTCCTACTTGCCTCAAAGACAGATTCAAAAATATATCTAAAAGGAAAAAGAGGGCCAAGCCCATGGTGCACTCGGGAGAGTGCGGCACTGGGAGCGCAGCGGCTCCCACCGCGGGTTCGGATCCTATATAGGGATGGCCGGTGCACTCACAGCGCTCACTGGCTGAGCGCGGTGCGGCCAGTCTCAAAAAGGACAAAAAAAAAGAAAAGAAAAAGAGATGAGAGAAGCAATCTGAACAGATCATGGTCTTATGTCAGGCGGCAAAGACAGATGTTAGTACATTGTTAGAGCATACAAGTGGTTCACTGACAACAAAGGGGAAGGAGGCTGGGGGTACAGAGAGGAGCAAGCATGTAATTCTTCCCTGAGAAGTCATAAAGGACATCCCATGAAGTGGTGAGTAAGTCAAATCTTGAGAATAAGTAAAAATTCACCTGAGATTGAGCCTAGTTTGCATGGGTGACCTGACAATTCTGTAGGCAAAGAGTATGAGCTGGCCAAAGGTGCAGAGGCCAGCAAAAATGGTTAAACGTATTTTTCTTTGTAGGCTCTATTCCTCAGTCCTGAGAAAATATACATATAGCTTTATTTACTTCCATGAAATGAGGTTTCAGTGGGCACCATTATTCACAAAGACTTACGGTGTAATTCTTTTGACATTCATGGTCTCCTACTCATCCAAAGAACACCATTTTTTTTTTTTTTAACTCAGCTGGCTCTTCATTCACATTCGTTTATAAATTCCCATTTACTCAGTACTTAGGAACTATACCTTATGCCAATTATAGGACCAAAGGGCAATTTTAGATATTTATCCAAGGCAGTTTGTAAAAATAATTATAAATTTAAGAAATGCCTCATCTCCAGGCAAAACTTGAATAAGAATAGCATTTAGCAGGGTTAAGGGAAATTCCCCATTCCCTAAAGAGAGGAATTTATATCAAAATACATGTTTTCTGATACAATGGTTGGATCGTATTTATAGAATACCTGAGCTATAAGAAAATACTTTCTGATGTCTATACAAAGACCCTTCAAGCAACAGTGCAATGTGGCTGACAGGAACTTCAGAACAAGAAATTAAATGAGGGAAGGAGAGGAAGAGACTTGCTCTCCACTCTGACACATTCTTGCACAAGGAAAAATCTGCAGTAAGTTCTAGCTGCTGGCAAACAGTGTTATTAATATTCTAGAAATCAGTGGAATTTTAGGGTGTACCTGGTATGTTCAACAGTTCAAACTGCTTCTGTGCCCAGACATTTTTAAAATGCTTAGCAGTAGCTGCCAAAACTGAAAAGATATGAAACTGGAACATAAAGGAATTCTATTATCTGAAAACGTAGATACATCCAGACCCAGGCAGAGCATGAAAAGATTTCAGATGAAAGTAAATGCTTTCTACTCTCTCTCCCTCTCTCCCCCAGCCAAAAGAAACAAAACCACAGTTCAGCTAAATTGGTGGTGATACCTTTTATAACATAACAATCTGGATGAAAAACTTGTCAATGTCCTCAAATGAACAAGTTTATTTTCAAAGATCATATTTAGGAGAGCGTTCCTAGAAGCACACTCAACGATGCAATGAAAAAACTTACTCTGTGCTTAGACCATCTGCCGACACCAGTACAGCCAATTCTCTTAATAAACCATACAAGCCATGAAATTCAGGTAGTCAGCAGGATGTAGCCACACCCACTGTAAATGCATACTCAATGAGACAGTCTTCAGATTCTGTAGCTAATTTGCAACAGAAAAAAAGGTGGACTGAACAATTACTTTTGTTAGTTTTTTCTTGTCAATTATATTTAATTTATCACAGAATTATCAGCCAAATTGGTATGTAATGATAAAGAAAAAACATAAATTGTAGTTGTTCTTCCTCCTTTAGGTAGGGGCTGTCAAGAAATGATTGACATTCGACATCAAGCAGTTTTCTGGAAAGGAACTTGTGCACCTCTCAATGGCACATCTGGTAGCTGCAGATGGCATGGGTTAGCATAGTTTTTACACCAACAATGCGCCAAAAAAAAAAACACAATATAAGACTTATGCCTGATGTCAATTGTTTGTTCTTGCCAATGTTAATATAAAACCATCTTCTAGAGATGGTTCTAATGCTTACTATTGGCTCAAATTCAAGAAAAAAACCCAGGGAGCAACTCTGACTGCCCTGGGGGGAGGTAGTGAATTAACTTTTATGGCAGCCCGCTGCCTCTATTGCTCTCCCACCCTCTCACACAGAGAGGATCAAGTCTACCACTAGAGGTGCAACAATGTGTGACAGGGAGTCAACACAATGCGTGCCCTCTGTAACACATGAAGACGTGATCTGTATTATATGAGTATGTGTGTGCATATGTGTGTGTGTGTGTGTGTGTGTGTATTTAATATGTCCATATTACTGACATGGCAGGATCAATATTTCTTTCAAATAAGCATTAAACAAGCTACTTATAGTGTGACGAGCAAGAATACCATGCAAAAACTGAGTATCTGATCTACAGAAGGAACAGCACTAGACTCCATGGCAGATACAATGATATATAATGCATACAGCTTCCTGAAATAATATAAAATCAAGAATAAAAAGAGTTCTAATTATTAATATACACTGTAATGTCATAAATGACATGAGCCCCACTCTGTAAAAGACTTGAGGCAATGGATAAATGCCATGTGAGTGGAAAAACATAGTAATGCAAAAAGGCCTATAGAAAGACATATCAACTTCTACATGGAACAGATGGAAAGGCATGATGATGGGAAATACTATATGCTTGAGAACTGGAGCATAGGTTGTATTCTAGTAAGCAAATATATTCAAGAGAAGAAAAAAAATTCAGATCTAAATGGTATGATTCAAGGTTAACAGGACAGAAGATCACAGTGGTATCTGAGGAACTGTGACATCCATATTGACCAACAGGGCTGACACAGTCATGGAAAAAAAAACTCCACACAGCAATGAAATAGAAAATAGTACAGGAGCGATGGGAAGAACAGATAACACCACACAAATGAGAAATTCAGCACAATTTATTATTATTACAATGCTAAATTATTTATAACTCACCTAGTTCCAAAGTCCCCAGTATTTATTTATACATATTCAACCTTGTTTCTAAAATGATTAAGAAAGAGTCCACAGAAGAGCATACAACTTTCAATAACGTGAAAACAACTTGCTAAGTAAAGGTGGACAAAGCCAGCTCTTTATTATAGAAGTGGTGATAGCGATCTAAACCTTTCAAGCATCTATTTTCTTCTAACCTTAAATTGCTGTGTTCCTAATATGTGCAAACACCCAGTGTTCCATATTTGAGTTTTCTTCAGATTACTAAAATTAGCAGCATTGGTCCTCTAGTCTTTTTAGAGTCTTCAGTACTATTTCTCAAACTCATTTTAATTTTAATGCAATTTAAAAGTATAAATACTGCTAGCTACTATGATTGAAATATTTATTTTTAAAGACAGTTACATTTCTGATCACAATTGAAGAAACACTACTCCCAAACCAAAATTCAGATTAAGATTTGTAGTTTCAATGGTCTCTATCGGTGCTTCTTCAGGTAGTACATTAACAACTATTAGTATTATGAATAGAAGAAGTTTTCATGTATATGAAAAAAAACCATATAAAACAACAGCTTATATCATTACTTAATGAACTAGGAGTATTCTTCAAAACTTCTGTCGTTCACATTTTAAACTTTTTTCCTGAAGTTTTGACCAATGTCATACACATGAAAAAGAAATAGTGTTTTATGTACTGAAAACAAAATGATGGTATCATTATTTGTCATGTAATTGCATATTAAAACAGAGAAGGAACTGAAAAACTACTACATAGTGGTAATTTTCTTCTTTGCAAAAAAAAAATTAGATAAAAGAATACAATTCTTTCCATCTTCCTACCAATTATTAGCTATATGATCATAAAAAATTACTTCACTTCAGTTTCCTTATCTGTAAATATAGGCAAAAGTGACTAATATATATTATGCTATTTTCTCCAATAAAAAATTGTTAGAAAAATCAAACAAAAAGCAAACATATCTAAGTGGTTTTAGTTATGAATAAATTCAAGTAAATCAAAGAAAGATTTTCAAAATAGGGAAAAGTGTACAATGTAAAAGCTACAGGCTGCTAAACAGTTCCATCCTTCACAAACCCTTTTTGAGCATTTTTAAAAAATGCAGTCAGGGATGTTATAAAATGGGTTCTTGTCTAGCCTAGCCTAAAAATCACTCAAAGACCCTTTCATTCATCCAACAAGAATTTATAGATCATCTGTTCTATGCCAGACACTCATGTAGGCTCTTGAGGATACAGAAGAGAACAGAAAGAAAGTGTCTTTGTAGAGCATATAGTCTAATAAAGGAGATATACATCAACTGAAGAATCACATAAATATATATGCAAAATTACATTGTGGTAAAACAATAATGTGGTACGTGCCACACAAAAAAAAGTATATAGAAAAAAAACAAAGGTCTACGATACTCTAGCATGAAATAACTAACATCATTTCATTATAAAAACTATTCATTTTGGACTTGAAATAATATATCATAGTCAAACACCCCATCCAAATTATCCTAAGAGCAACAGTAAACCTAGTCAGCAAACTGAGAATACCAGTAATAACAGCTGCCAATACTCCAGGTATTCAGGGAATTCTCATCTGAGGAAGTCAACCACCAAGATGCTCACAGATACACTTCAATCCTATAACAGTAAACCTAGTCAGCAAACTGAGAATACCAGTAATAACAGCTGCCAATACTCCAGGTACTCAGGGAATTCTCATCTGAGGAAGTCAACCACCAAGATGCTCACAGATACACTTCAATCCTACCCATTCTCATTGACTCTTCAAAAGTGAAACTTTTGAACAAATTTTAGACTGAAAAACACAAAGAATAAGCTAAAAACCTTTCCTTGGTAATTCTCTAATAAGATTCTCAAATAATTTGTGTCATTTCATTACACGTATGAACTTCTTAAATCCCTAGGTGGTTATATTATTGATACTCCCAAAGTAGTCCTGTAATGCTTTTGCCAATATTTTATCAAATGCAATTCTCTCCAGACACCACTCTGTTCTCCTGAGATAAAGTAAAGAGCTGCCAGTTTCTGGTTGCTCAGTTATTTCAAGTATTTTATTTTTTTTCTTACTATTGAGAACTTTTTTTTAATTCTCCCAACCCTTTATAAGTAAAGTAATAAATCTCTAGATGGCACTTTTTGAGAGTGAGAGCTCCACCAAATAAAGAATCTCTAGATTCGATCCTACCTATCACCTATTAATATTTATTCTTGAGCAAGTGAGCTAAGGCCCCAATCTTCAGTTCATCTATGAAAGTAAATGTGACTCTGCACCTGATATAATGTTCTCCAAAAATAAATAGATAGATTACAGATAGATAGGTAGATAGACAGATAGAGAGATAAAGAAAACTCCTAACTCAATGTAAAAAATGAAAGGGAGTTAGGCAATAACCTTAGAAAATTCATGTACACCTTAAGGTGTACCATAGGACTGAAACAAGCCCCTTGACTTTTCTCTTTTTTCCAATCAATAAAATGATTAAAGATAATTTATTCTAAATGTATTCCAGGGAAAAGGAGTCTTCCAATACAATAACTTCTAAGGGAAGAAATTGCCCACACAGAATATGAATGGACGAAAGTGCAAACATTGAAAGGAATTGTACAAAGAAACCTGCTTGCCCTTTGACACTGCATACCCTGATGGATAAATAAAGATGTGTAATTTTTTTAAATAAATGTTAATCCATTGTTGTGAAAGTTAATGCTTCATATGACTTTGAAAATTGTATCTAGCAAGGTCACAGTTTTTTGTATTTGGTTTTATTTGCATTTCACACAAATTATACTGATATTAAATAACAGTAAAGAATTCTTACCAAAAACATTCACCAAATATTTAACAAACACTTGCTATATACCAGGCACTGTTGCAGACACTGGGGGTTTATCAAAGAAGAAATGCACCAATGAACAACATCACTCACCACAAGACACACCTGGTAAATGGATGCTAGCAGGATGCCCAAAGGACAGCTATGTCATAAGCCACAAATGTAAAACGAATGGGCCAAAACCGTCCTTTAAAGGAGCATAATTATCACTGACGTGGCAGAGGTACAAGATGTTCAGAAACATCAGGAATGGCAACAACAGCCTAGTTAGTGCAACAGTCAGAAATAGAGTGGCTTTTTCTCACATAAAGCAGAACCACCTCTGTCCAATTGGACGGATGGCTGGTGATTGGGACGGTGATGGCCTCTGTTCAATTCAGCAGCACAAACAAAAAAACACAGGTGAAATATTTGGTCGGATCTCTCTCTTTTGCATACACATACACATGCACTATTACACCATTACAGACCACGTGCTGAAGTCCTTCTGCATCTTCACAATACAAACAATACCCTCCCTCAGGGTCTATTCCAATGTTTACTTTTCTGTGAAGTCTTTCCCAACCACTCTAACTGAACAGGATGTCACTCTCCTATGACTTTACAAGGCACTGTCTCTCACAATCCACCTTTACTACTGGATGGTAAACTTTTAAGATTTTTTTTAAACTCCTTCTAGATTGTTTTGTTTGCTATATTTGTGGTAAATTTCTAAACAGCACGTGTATCTTACCCCTCTTTTATCCCTTACAGAAAATATATGCTGCCTTAAAAATAGACATTTGAGAGATATTTGTGAAATTCAGAAACATAATTTACATGTAGCTATTTACAAATATACAAGTATATGCATAAATATACATACCAAAATAATCTAATCTAAATTCATTTTTTATGAAAACTGGATTTTTCATAAAAGGATTTCATCTCGGGCCGGCCCGGTGGCGCACTGGATAGTGCGCCGCTTGGGAAGCGCGGCGGCGCTCCCGTCCGAGGGTTCGGATCCCACATACAGACCGGTTCCCGCTCACTGGCTGAGCGAGGCGCGGGGGCAACGCCGAGGGTTGCGATCCCGTTGCCGGTCCCCGGTCCAGTACGGGGGCAACACTGAGGGTTGCGATTCGTTGCCGGACACGGAAGAAGACAAAAAAAAGACAAAAAAAAAATAAAAAATAAATAAAATAAATAAATAAATAAAAGGATTTCATCTCTTAAAATTTCTAAAAGACTTTCAACAAGGTTTAAAGGCCCACAGATTCTGATGAAAAAGTCACTTGCCTTGGTATCATCTTTGGTGGCCCCACTTTGACATAAATTACGGTTTACTTAGTTTCATCAAGCTGCAGGTCCTCTCAATATATGGGGAGTGTTACGCCACACATTTCCTGCAGATCACACATGCCCCAGGTGTCCGTCTACATGCAGCTCCTCAGCACCTTATTTCTTTCACTTCAGCATCCATGTCTATACATACAACCATTCCTTCCTTCACTTAAAAGCACAACAATGTATTGAGTGTAATACCTTGACAAATACACAGTAGATACGAGATAAGTAATTGTTAATTGGGTTTTCATTTTTCTTTTCA
>NW_007731798.1:102624-109608 GCF_000696425.1 Galeopterus variegatus | reverse complement strand
CGTTGCCGGTCCCCGGTCCAGTACGGGGGCAACACTGAGGGTTGCGATTCGTTGCCGGACACGGAAGAAGACAAAAAAAAGACAAAAAAAAAATAAAAAATAAATAAAATAAATAAATAAATAAAAGGATTTCATCTCTTAAAATTTCTAAAAGACTTTCAACAAAGGTTTAAAGGCCCACAGATTCTGATGAAAAAGTCACTTGCCTTGGTATCATCTTTGGTGGCCCCACTTTGACATAAATTACGGTTTACTTAGTTTCATCAAGCTGCAGGTCCTCTCAATATATGGGGAGTGTTACGCCACACATTTCCTGCAGATCACACATGCCCCAGGTGTCCGTCTACATGCAGCTCCTCAGCACCTTATTTCTTTCACTTCACGGTACGGGGGCAACACTGAGGGTTGCGATCCGTTGCCGGACACGGAAGAAGACAAAAAAAAGACAAAAAAAATAAAAAATAAATAAAATAAATAAATAAATAAAAGGATTTCATCTCTTAAAATTTCTAAAAGACTTTCAACAAAGGTTTAAAGGCCCACAGATTCTGATGAAAAAGTCACTTGCCTTGGTATCATCTTTGGTGGCCCCACTTTGACATAAATTACGGTTTACTTAGTTTCATCAAGCTGCAGGTCCTCTCAATATATGGGGAGTGTTACGCCACACATTTCCTGCAGATCACACAGGCCCCAGGTGTCCGTCTACATGCAGCTCCTCAGCACCTTATTTCTTTCACTTCAGCATCCATGTCTATACATACAACCATTCCTTCCTTCACTTAAAAGCACAACAATGTATTGAGTGTAATACCTTGACAAATACACAGTAGATACGAGATAAGTAATTGTTAATTGGGTTTTCATTTTTCTTTTCAAGACTCAAGTTTTCCAAACACCTTAGTGAACTGTCAGGAAGTTTCTCTTTGTATAGAGAACAATCTTCTGTGCCTTTTTTCATTAAATATGGAATCATATCAGGGCCACCCATACCAAAAAAAAAAAAAAAGAGTATTAGGCATCATCTCTTTCAGGAGTTTGTTTTGCAGTTTCCATGTTGACAGATCTCAAAATAAACATCTTATACAAATTATCTTCCTTTCAGTGTCAAAAATGACCTAATGCTACAAGATCTATTACATATATGTTCTGACGAGCTATCATATATTAACTTGTGGACAAGGCAGAGACTTGAGGCTGAATCATCTTTTCAGGCATACACTGGCTTCAGTGTGCCAAAACATGGCACCTTTACACATGGTACCATTAGAAATGAACCCATCACACTGAGATGGCATACAGTGCCCTGTTGGCACTTCTAAAACTGATTATTATGAGAATTGATAAGAATAGACATGAATAGCCATTCAATGAAAGGGAGGTCACTGAAATTCGAGGTGGCTTCATTCATTGCTTACAAACAAGAATCTGTCAACATTTCCATAAAACACATCTATTTCTAGAATAGCCACAACACTTATTTTGGAATGGAAGCACCATTAAAAATATCCATCAAAGACTATTCTTCATAAAATTAAAAATAAATTCCATTTAGCTGTATGAATGTGAAATACTTAGAATACCATATGTATTTCAATAACATATCTGTTTACTTTCTTTTGAAATGACTACTGATAGACCCTCTTAGGATACAACTCGAACTTTTAAAAATGAATCAATGAGATAAAACTGAGTTACAGTACTCTGAGAGATTAGATTTTCGTTGTCTAGAAGAAATAAAAGAAAAGTAAAATTTCACAACAAAAATTTTAAAGATCAGATTTCAAAATATTTAATGCATATAAGAATAGTTTGTTACTGGCAAAACTAAATTTTCTTGTTTATAAGTTATACTTTAATGACGGTGTTAGTAACCAAAGTTATTTTTTCTAAAATAATTTGAATATTCTTTATTTCCAAAATAACTAGAATTACTTACAATAGTTTTCCTTGTCGATTTTCAAATCTTATTAATATCTTTTTTTTGTCTTCACCCACATATTTGATGCCAAAGCTATCCTATTTCCATTTGTTAAATATAACTTTGTTCTTAATTAAAGTTGGGAAAAAAGTCATTAATACCAGTTGCAAAAGTTATAATAAGCACACACAATGAAATAAATACATATAAACACATTCAACTTTAAAATTAAAAGATGAGAACCACCCTGTTGACAACGATTTTCTTTAGCATGTAGTTCTTAGGGACTTACATACAATTGCTGGGCTCATGAGCATCAGTTTTGGCACAGAAAGAAAGCACCGACACCTGGATTGTAGTTTTAGCTCAAATTTTGAGTTCTAGTTCAGGTCCTAGATATGATTCTACACTAGCACATTAAGATGTCCTTGATAATCACTGAAAACTGCCTTTAAAGCTATCGTCACTTTCTGAATTCATTCACTGGGCAGCTGGTGAGGGCTGTGCATGTACCGACCACTGCTTCTGAGGCAGAGATTTAAAAGATAAACAAAAACTTTCATATCTTTGACCTATAAGAATATAAGTGATTTTCCTATGTAGCTTATATACTAAGCCAGAACTTAAATCCAGATTTACTGACTCTTAAATTCAGTAAATCCATTTTTCATTACTGCTTCCTAATTATCAGGTTTTTAAAACTTTGACATACACATGCTCTCTCTCTCTCACACACACACACACACACACACACACACACACACACACACACACACACACACACACACACACACACACACACACACACACACACACACACAAACACCCATCAAGACTGTTAGCCTAACTATAGGTTTGTCCTTCTCTTCTACAAGTAATATGTGCTTAGGTAACCGGAGAGGAAGTGATCAGTGGCTTTCTCTCCCTGATAATCAGTAAGCCATCAGAAAAATTGAGGACTGATTTCTGCCTCCATCAGCAAAAAACTCAGATACAGTTATAAAGCTAGCTGGGCAATCACAATCTAAAACAAACAGATAAGTGGCACCCAAATAAAAGCACATGACATTATGGTGGCTAGGCCTTGGTTACACAAAATGGTTTAAAAAGACTGAACTTCAAGGTATTCCAATTTACCATAAGAATTAAACAGATACAAAAATCAGGGAGGGGACAGGAACTTCCTTGCCTCTTTCACCACAACTAATGCACAAATGGGTCTTCTTGTAAGAGCCTAGAAAGAAAACAAAGCAAATAAACTTATATTTAGGAGGAGAATGAGGGGTGGAAGGGATATGGACACAAAGTATAAGGAAAAATGACAACAATATTAATCAATAATCTAAGTATAAATTCTCTAAATATTATTTCTCTTAAAAGTAAAAAGAAATGCTTTGTCATCTTTTTCTAATATAAAATGTATAAATTTTTCATGTTTTATAAAAGATTATATATCATATAAATGGAAATACTTATAATCCTATCAGCCAGAGAGACCACTTACAATTTTAGATGATCAGAGTATCTTTCTAGACTTCTATATATATACAAAATTTTAATTGGCCCATTTTATACATGTTTTCTAAACCTTTTTCACTAAACCATATATCATGTTTTTCATGTATATAAACATATTTCTACATCCACATTGTAATGTGTGCACAATCTTAATTATGTGGATATGACATAGTTCATTTACTTCCTTATTGTGAGATATTTGAGTTGTGTGCAATTTGTTTCCTTTCATAAACAACTATGCCATGGATATTCCTACATATATGATTCTGTATATGTAGGATTTTCATTTTTAAAAATTCAAGAAATGGAATTGCTAGATCAAAAAGCAAACATATTTCTGTTTTTTAATACTTATTCCCAGACTATTCTCCTAAAAGCTGATTCCAAGTTTACACTCACATCAACAACACACAAGAATAGCCATTTCCCCACACCAAATATTATTGTTTTCATCTTTGCCGATCTGATAGGTGAAAACTAGTCTCTCAAAGATGTTTTATGTGCATTTTTATTCCAAAATTTCACAGTGGCTATTTTGGGGGAGTGGGAAGGGGCTGGGGGGGGTGTTTTTTCCACAATGGCCTGTTTCTGTTCCCCAAATCCACAGAATTACAATCACTGGAAATGAGTCCCAGGCATCTGCATTTTTAGCACACTCTACCAATGATTATTATGAACATTCAAATCTAAGAATAGCCAGCCCATATATTAAATGCTTATAGTGCTGCACGGCTTAGAACAAGTTTTGGCTTACATTGTCTCTATAGATCTACACAATAATCAGGTAGAGCAGGAAGATCAGGAGATACTTCCAGAAATTTCAAAAGAAAAAGCCATACGGAAGCATAGTAATTTGCCCAAGGTCACATAGCTCTTTTCAGAATGCTACTGAACAGAAATAAGACATACTCCAATTTCAGACCTCAAAACGTGAGCAGTTGGAGCAAGAGTAGTGCATCTGAACTTAGAGAACATTTGGCAGTAAACTATATGACTCAGAAAACTCACAACTAACCTTAGGGTTAAAACTCACCATGTAGAAAAGCATTATATAACTATTTTATGTTTCAAACTGATATTTTTTTAAAGAAACACTCTTAGGGCGAAACAAAGAGGGTATGTGTTGAGTAGGAAGGTGTAGTCCAAAGCATCCACTCTCTACACTGACATAACCCCATAAACAGTTGTTTCATTTTGAAAAGGGGAGTGTTCTCCATGACCAGACCACAAATACCACACCTAGACAATCCTGTGCCCTGAAGTGCAGTGATCTCTGGTGCAGAACCATGATCCAATGGAAAAGCAAGTGTTTTGGAGCACACAGACCTTTGTCAGTCACTAACTACCCAGCCTTGTTATTATTTGTGCTACATTTCCTAATCTGTAAAATGAGAACAATTCCAATCTCATAGAATTTTTATAAAGAAAAAAAGAAAGTAGGTAAAGTATTGGGCACCTGTAGGTGCCTAGTTACTTTGGTTTTTGTTTTCAATTTTGTTTTTGTTTTGTTTTGTTTTGTTTTGTTTTTAAGATATAGTTAAGAATTAGAGTTGCATTTCTAAACAAATGACTTACTCCCTTGGCAGAAACTGGTTGCTTCCATATGATCTCACAGTATTTTGAAAACTTAGCTGTTCAGTACTTAATAGCTATACTAAGGTATAAAGAAAAATAGAATCCCACCAAAATGTCTCAACCATTCAAGAAAAACTGGGTTATCATTGAAGAGGCTGTGATTAATAATTCTCAGGAAAAAAAAGACCCTGCAGTACTCAAAATATTACTCACATATAAGTTTGGTTTAGTGGGCATTTTATGTAAAAGTAGAAAACTAATAATGCTTTCCCTTCTTGAATAGATGAATTCAAATATTAAAGTAACAGAACATAGAGTGACCATATATGCTGCATCACTGAAGACTAACATACAATACTTAAAAATCTGGGGGAAAATGCAGGGGTTTTTAACAGTTTGGTAAACAGTTTCTTCAGTACTACTCAATACTTTTTGGTAAAAGATACACTCGGAACATTAATATTCAAGAAACAATAGTTACATCTTCTTATATATTGTGGTGCTTTCTCAAAAATAACCTTGTTATACTACTATAGAGTTATTTATGTTTTTTAAAATGTAAAGGAAATATGATACATACTACATGCTACCTTTTAAATATAAAACATGTTAAAAATTAAAATTAATGTATCCTAAAAACTAAAAATTGTTTAATTTCACAAATTTAAAAATAAAGTCTTTTGTTATTCCTTACGTTTCTGTAGTGAGTAGTACATCCAACCACTTTTCCCATTACAGATCTTGCAGTTCTGCATTTATGTGTATTTTTGCACATTAAGACAAAAAGGTGAGGGATTCTTTGTATAATGTTCATTATGGTCATTATATATAATAATTACTTGAGATTGAGTTAGCAAAAGGGGTTAGCAAAAGTCTAGTTCTTTTTCTAAAGGACTGAAAGAATTTCTGTACATCTTAGCTAACATGCCTAAAGTAGCGGTCAGTGGAGTGGTCTATGAGCTCCTGAGGAATGAGTATGGTCTTTTTTTCCCCTCTTCATACATCAACAGGTCTATTTCTGCCTGGGGCAATAAAGATACATTACATAAAGTTAATTGAATAAATAAATCCCACATTATTCAAATACTTGTGCTTTCGATGACTCTGACATAACATGTATCACATTTTGTCACTTCACTTGACTATTAGGCTTCTCAACTTAATTCAAAGCAAATGATTAGGTCATCTTCATCATCATGTCTTCCAAACAACTGGATTGATAATTCTGACCAAAACAAAAGGCCACTGTTATTGCTGTTCATGTTGGGTTTGTTTTTAATTGAGCTGGCTGAGAATCTGACTAAATTGGCTCCAATCCAGTACAAATGATTACATCAGTTGTGTCCACAGATACAAACTGAGTGATCCTTCCTTCAATATTTAGTACAGACATTTAAAAATGTTTCTTCATAAACAAAAAGAAAGTGAGAAAAATTTTAAAGAATAAATCAATATTAAAGACTTCTATCTGGATGCTACTTTAGAGTACTTTTAGAGTACTTTAGAGTACAGAAGGCAGAGAATTTTTCTATGGGCTGGCAAATTTTAATCCTCATCCAAAAGGTTGATTTACAATATCTTGATCACTGGGGTGTTCTAAAGTTTAATTGATTTTTAAGAAATGTTCAAAGTACAAATTCTCATATTTAAGATACAAATATAAAAATTTTTATATCAAGGGTAGCATTTGCTATTTTGAATTCAATCCACAATTCACTAAGAATCAATACAAGCACATACCAATAAAACACAGTTTATATTAGATATATATAGTATTTTGATAATACCAAATTTAGATACCTTTTTACATAAAGCTGAAACATTTCTTCATGAGAAATTTCATCAATTCGTTCATGATTTGTTAGATAAATCAACTTACTAGCCTTCAATCTTTATCAAAAATTTTTGGATCGGGGCCAGCCCGGTGGCGCACTGGATAGTGCGCCGCTTGGGAAGCGCGGCAGCGCTCC
>NW_007731798.1:79266-102614 GCF_000696425.1 Galeopterus variegatus | reverse complement strand
AAAAAAAAAGACAAAAAAAAAAAAAAAAAATTTTTGGATCAATTTATTTTGTACAATACACCTTATACATACAGAGGTTGTTCATGAAAAGTAAAAATCCACCATTTAGGACTTTGCCCATACAGGCCTGAAATTATAATCTTAATAATGTTATGAATCTGTCATCACAGCTAACTATGATTGACTTCTTACTACATGCAAAGCACTCTGTAGAGTCTATAGATTTATTAACTTGCAAGACAATCCTGTAAAATAGTTATTAAGATGCACAGAAATTTATTATCCCCATTTTACAGAAAAGGCAATTGAGATCTTAAGTAAATTGCCCAAGGTTACTCAGAAAGTGAGTGGCAGAAACAGGATTCAACCAAGCTCCTCTTCTTAACCATTCCCTTATAGAGTTCATAGTGAGAGCCATGGTTAATTAAAATCCTTGGCTCTGGTAAGGGAAAAAGAGAAATCTTTATAATAACCCTACTATAAAACAATTTTTTTAAGTAAAGCCTAAAAAGTACACTAATTCTATGAGTCTTCAAATCCAAATGTATCCTTTAATCAATTTACATTTGCATCTGAACAACAGTAACAGAAAATATTGAACCTTGTCAATCAATATTACCTTCTCCTTATAACGTTGCTGGGCTCTTTACAAAAATACTCACTCGAGCCATACTTCTTCTGATGCCTGCAACAAACTCTGGTGGTAGAAAAAAACAGGCATTGCTATCTGTGTTCAGTGAGATAGTGTAAAGATGTGGAAACTCAGTGTCCAGAAGTTAGGAGACTGTCGAGGATCCCAAAGCCATCTGATTTTATATCTCCAATGCTTAGAACAGAGCTTGGCACACAGTAAGTACTCTATGTCTATCACTGTAGGACCATAACCTTGGTCTTCTACTTGTAAGTCAGTATTCTCTTCACGTTATCACTCTTCTCACAGTGCAAAGCATGTCTCAGAGCAAGGTACATGGGAATTGTGATTTATAAATTTTCATGGTGAGAAAGTAAGTCAGTATTCTCTTCACGTTATCACTCTTCTCACAGTGCAAAGCATGTCTCAGAGCAAAGTACATGGGAATTGTGATTTATAAATTTTCATGGTGAGAATCTCTGATTCAAAATACATTGTTTACTGGAAGAAATGGGTAAACTTATTTCTATAAATAATATGACTTGTGAAAAGCATACAATGTCCTCTAAAAGTGAGGTCAATATAGTAAAGCAAAAGCATCAAGTTAACAATTGTTTAGCTGATGGTGTAATTTCCTTTAGAAGGTATTTTTGTGGATAGATCACTCATTACTTTTTAGGTTTTTATTGGTCCACAGAAGAGGGATCGAAAATTTCTTTCCAACATGGCTGCTCAAAGGATTAAATGAGACACTGTTTTGAAACTGCTCAGCATACAGCCCCACTCAATAAATGTTCATTTTGTCATTTCAATTAAGTCTAATTCAAAATGACAAAATAAAAGCTGTATCCATAGATCCCTTTAAACTCACATGACCCTGACTTTCTGATCACAATTTTTCTATAAGAGTACTTCGAAAAGTTCGTGGAAAAACAGAATAGAAAGACAACATAAATCTTTTCATGAACTTTTTGAAGCACCCTCATATTAGTGGTTTCTTGCTTAGATTCAACTTTTTAAAGTGTTGCCTTCTTTTCCTGATTACTTTTAATAGCATACATATACTAAGAAATTTGGAAAAGAAAAAGAAGATAATAAAATCATCCGTCTTACCCAAGTCAGATTTAATCACTGTTAAGATTTTTGTTAATTTGTTCACGTTTTGTCTTAACTGGAAAAGGAAAAAGAAGAACAGAGGTGAATACAAAGAGATGTAGAAAAAGAATTTAAAATCTATGCCATAAAATGTCCTACACAGCTGCACCTTGGGCTCCAAATTTGGCTCTAAACTTTAGTGCAATCAACACAAGATGTAAAATGTTAGTTACACACTTCACACTGTCAGTGAGATTAAAAGCAGAGGAATGGCTCAAGAGAGTAATAATTATTCTTGGAATTAAAATTTAACAAAAAAATTTTCTCCACATTCTTCATAAAGAAGAGTGTATATTATAATGAACAATGTTTGGGGCCTTACCTTAGATCTGAGTTTCATAGGATCATACTGTCTTAACAAACCAGAAATGGGTTAAGGGTGTCATTACAAGTCATTCTGCATTTTGCTAATGCAATGCATTTGGCACACAAATATAACTTGATTCAGAAATCCATTTTAAAAGATCTGGGAGAATGGTCAGAATGCATTTCCTTCAAGCACTTCCTCTTTCAGGCTCTCTCTTACATGAGATAATATTAAGTAACAACTGTCAGTATAATCCCTGGAGTATAGTTTTTCTTTGTTACCAGTTGAATAGAGAACCACATGCCCTAACAAACAAGAAAACTGTAAAATGTAAGGAGCCTTCCAAAGCCAAGCACCTAAATACAAGGCATTCCCTAGCAGAGAAAGTACTACTGCAACACCAGGATTCTCTCCAAAACTCATTCTAAAAACTCTCCACATCTTGAATTAAAAATAAATCTTAATAGTTAGATTCAAAATAATCTAGGGAGAAAGAGATGAGGGGGTAAGAATTGAGGAACAAGAAATTAATTAATAATTAAACAAGACTGGCTATACTTTGACAGTTATCGAAGCTGGGTATTAAAAATAAGTATATAGAGTCCATAATTTAAAAGTGAAAATAAAACACTAATGAAGCCTTGTACAGTATTAATCTCTACTCTTTAAGATAAACTACTTTTGAGAGGGATACCAAGAAATCCAAAATAAATATATTTGTACATATATTTTTACATATAACTATATATATAATATAAACATATATATTTTTATGTATACAGATACATATATAGTAATGATTGCTTCTCTTAAACAAATTATAAGCTTGGAAACATTTGCCAACATAATAAAGTTAGATTTAGAAATTCATGGGTACCTGTTTTTATTGGAATATGTAATTACAGGATCAGTCTCCAGTTTGGGCTCCTTGCAATTCCAAATAACAAAACATATCCACCTATAAAAGAATATTGTCTTTATGTTCTCTATAACAGTCATCCATTTCATTCAAAAATGTTATCAAATGACTAAGAAAAAAGACAAAGAGAAGAGAGACCATTGTTTTTTCAGATTTATTAATGCACCTAGAAATGTTTAAGAAGTTCTATAGATAGTCTGACAGTTAAGTACATAAACTTTGTACCCAGATATCTAAATTTAAATCCTAACTCTGACACTGCCTATGTAATTCTGGCAATTCTCTCCGTGCACCAATTTCCCCACTTATAAAATGAAGGTAAAAGTAGATATCTACTTCTCAGATTCTTCTGCAAATTAAATGTGTTAAATGTCTAGGTAGGACCCTTAGAAGAGTGTCTGGAATAGCTGATAAATGTTACCTATATTAAGGATGATAATAATTACTATTACTATTAAAATTGGTATTATTATTATTTTAATCACCAATCAGAAGTTGATTCCTATGCCAATGGTCCCCTTACTGGGCAGGTTCTGATAGAGATTAAATAATCAGGGATATGTGCTGAGTTCAAATAGCATAGCTCACAATTAATTTTTATTCATGGATTCAAAGGCCAAGGTAAGAATAACAGAACCTGAAATCAATCTAATATTATTCCTATTTAAAAAGAGGTGGTACAAAAATGGTGTCTAACTCCTGACTACTCCTAGTATAAAACCACTGTCCTAAAATACCCAGACTTAGATTTCCAGTTGGAAATCAGTCTGGACTAAAAGCCAATAAATTAATAATTTGTGGAGAACACATGGTAACTTTTTCTGAAGACAGCTTTACCGTACCCTGGATCTTCCAGATGAGCAATGACACTTACTAAGCTGACTTTCAGGTGCACGACCACACTGACTACTAGGTTGTGAGATGGGACACTCCCTCCCACCCACCAAAATCAAAGAGTACAACTTCAGGAAAGTCAGAGACAAAACTCTTGAAGGAGAAAGCTAGGAGGGTCTCACTACACCTCTTGTAACTTTGCCTCATTTCTAAAATTTGACCAAGTGTCTCTCCAGGAACTCTATAATATTCCATGTCCCTGCACCCCAAGGAATGTGGGGGACTATGGTCAATAATCCAAAAATAAACAGGAGGAATGCTTTTTTGTATATCAAGAGCCCTACTCTTAAAACACCTAGATAAAAGATATACCTGATGACTTGAAATAACCATTTGCCAGAGGGAAAATAGATTCCATTGCAAAAATCCAAGTTGGGATAGCCCCTGTTCTCACCAGCTTCTCAGTTCTTCCTAAAATCTTGCCAGGAAAGGAAATTGACCATCCTCGTAATAAGGAACTTAGAAGCAGGACAGTTTTAAAACAGTACTGAAAAGATGGCTGCAAAATCGCTACTGTTCCACGTCTCAGGAATGAGTAATGGGGGTATCAGTCTCCCCTGGCTTAGCACCAATGGCTGGGAGAAGCCATCTGCAGGAATAGCTGTGGAGGTTACACTCACTTCAGGCTTACAGCACTTAGCACGTACAGCACTGTTTGCCCAAAATACAGTGGTCATGTATTTGGGAGACCACAGATTTCTCATCCAAGAACTGGATGTTATGTTAACGAACAACAGGGTTCCAGGAAATCAAATATAATATCCACTCAGCAGGGTTCATGACTCAGGAGAAAGTCAACTCATGAGTGTCCAGAAGACATTTAAGAATGTCTGAGAAGGCTTAAAACTGCATGAGAAAGAAATTATGAAGGAAAAAAAAAGTAAAAATGGCAGGGCAGAACATTTAAAACACATGAGGTATAAATCTAGGTAGTCAAGAGTTAAAATAAATGAACAGAAAATAGAAAGAATTAGAAAAACTTTATAAAAATCCCAGAAAATAAGAAACACACACACACATAGAACGTATATACATACATACATATATATATATATATAATTTAACACCTGTCATCTAGTATGCAATATTGAAAGTATAATTTTAAAATGATTTTTAAAAATAAGCATAATTGTAAATTATCGAAAAAGCTGAAATCTGACTTATTAAGAAATGCAAAACTCAGTAATTAAAATGTAAAAAGCAAAAAAATTAAAGTAGCTAAGGTTAAGAATTGGCAGGAAACAAAGAAAGGGTAAAGTTTTTAAACTGTAATCCTACCGACTCACATCAAAGCAGGCAAACTAGTGACTATTAACTATTTTAAAAGTTCTTCACTGGAGGCCACTCTGCTGAATGTTCCCTGTTAGCCCACCTGAGTTTCTCAAACTCACTTCGCAGGTGAGTGGGAAGGAAAAAATAGCTAACACTGGGTGACTCTGTGTTTTCTAATTTTTTTTTTCTCCACAGACATTATTCTTTCCTCTGCATCACTGTCTCTCCTACCACTATATTTTATATGTCAGGCTTTTCATTATTTGCATAATTATGTTCTTAAAATCTACAGGTAAATTAGGCTGAGATTTGACAAGTAAAACACTGAAGTGTCTTTCATAACATTTCAACTAGGTATCCACTAACAATCACAAAAGACTCCTTCTGTTCCAAAAACTCAATTCAATTCAACAAATATTTATTCAGGCTCTGCCATAAAGTGTGTTTAGGAAGGCTTTCACTGCCTTAAATCCTTGGCCCAGCTGGATGACAGGAATACCAATTCCTCAGAAGAAACTCAAATCCCAAGGTTTTTTGTTTGTTTCCTCAAATAACAGTCCAACATTCTCTCTAAGTACATCTTATCTCCCAAAACACTTTCAATTCACTTTTTAAAAACCATTATTTAAATAACAATTACAGATCAAAGGTAGAAATAAGCACTTCCTAGAAGGCAAATAGTCCAGATAAAACAAAAGACTTAATTTGCATACACACTGACCACAAAATTCTGCTTCTAGGAACATAACCAGAAAATAATGGGACAAATCATTCCTTCAATCATTCAGTGCCAAGCATTATTCTAAATTTCTGGGATATAACAGCAAAAAAACAGGTTAGGATCCTTGCCCATATGGTATTTATATGCTCGTGTGATTTACCCAATCTTACTTAATTTATCCAATAAGAATAATACTGAACTTTGTGTGTAAATCAAAGTTTTCTCAATCAAAATACATTTCACATTGCCAAAGACAGTTCTACAGTATTTAATAAGCAATGCAACTGTTTCTTTCACAAACAAATGACTTTTGAGGAAAGATGGACATGTCAGAGAAGACATTCATACTTATCTAAATTCCTGGGGGTTTTTGTACTACACTTTCCTAAAGAATACTATAGAGTAGAATAAATTATAAAAACATAATAGGATGAAATTTGTTTTTAAGAATTTAGTTTATGGAATTTTCTAAAAATTCATAGGAATGTGTGGTGTTCAAATGGCCTTTTAAAAGATCAAAGTGAATTGTGATATATACAGAAAATATCAGGCCAGTTCTTATGAAGGAAAAGCAGGGAATGGAAAGTGTAAGACCATTTTTTTAAATGTTTATTATTTGTTCTTGGTGAAACTGTTCTGAATTCACTAGATATATTCACATGTAGTCTACCCATTAATAGATTTAAGGTTGGCTATTTAATATAACAGTTTATTCTGCATCATGCTACTTATGTCTCTTGATTTTTCTATATAAAGACAAAGAAAAAAAACCTATACTCTTGCACTTTTCAAACTGAAAGAGAAAAGAATCATTATAATTCTGAATTAACTATAATCTAAACTAATCTTAGAAATTAATATTAGGAATATTAACAGAAATTATCAAAATAAGTTCAAATACAGATATTATATATGTAAGTGGGAAAAATGTGCCAAGGCACATGCATAAGAAAACATTTTAAAGAAAAACAAAAACAAAAATAGAATCCTAAATTTCCAACAGTAGTAAATAAGTTAAACATAGCATGATCAATCCACATACAAATCCTGTTTAGGCATGTGAAGTGGTGTCATGAGTGTTCTTTTATTTACAGGGGAACACAACAACTTTGACAAATGATGTTATGAGTTACAACCAGAAGCTTAGACAAAGCCCCAGGACAATGCCCACATATAATTACATACTTAATATCTGTAAGAATTATTCAGTCCTAAGAGAAAGAAAGAATATGAAAATGCACTACTCCATTAGGTTCAAAAGCCCTTACTGTAGATAGAAAAGGAATCCACCTACCTGAAGAGCTAAAAAAATTAAATATCCAATCAAATCATCAATCAAGGCAGAAATTTGAGACTTTTTAGAACAAAGATAATATATAAATTGAATCCAGGGATGTGAGATACATGATTACCACCTTTTAGACGTAATGGATTCATTGACAGGAATAGGGTTCTGAGGAATCAATCTACACTGCTGACAAGAATCCAATCTTTGTTCCAACTAAAAGCATTAGTGTTTATTACCTTTAATCAAGCCAAGAAGACAACTGCAAAATTTATATGGGAAGGGAACTCTACAAATTGTGTGAGATCACATAATTATTTCATGGGTGGAAAAAGATGTAAAGATTTGAAACTAAATATAGAAAAGTTTAAGAGAATCAAAAACTATAAGATTAATACTTTTGTGCATATTATTTCTATATAATCAATTGATTTTGGCTTGTGTGTATGATATTGGAACATTAACGAATTTAAACTTTACCATATAAGTTTAGTTTATTAGATATACAAGAATTACTTAAGAAAATGTGAAGGTTTATCAGGCAGGTGACTGCACTATTTAAAGAAAATATAATATATTAAATTTAGAAATGCAATCCAAAATGTTTGGGGGCTTATCTGAATTTCTCACTGAACATGACATATTAGTTTCCTATGTTTTGCTGTAAAAAAATATCACAAACTTAGTGGCTTTAAAAAAACACAAGTTTATTCTGTTATAGTTCTGGAGATCAGAAATCCAAAATCAGATTCCCTGGGCTAAAATCGAGGTGTGGTTCCTTCTGGAGGCTCTAGGGAACAATCCTTTTTCTTGTCTTTTTCAGCTTCTACCTTTGACTTCTACAACTCTAGCCCGTTTCTCTCTTGTAAGGATCCCGGCATTCACTGGCTCATGGCCCATTCCCTCCGTCTTCAAAGTCAGCAGCAGGGGACTGAGCCCCTCACATTGCTTCCATCGTTCCTGCTTTTCAATCTCATCTGGCTGACATAGCCAGGAAGATTCTCCACTTTTAAGGATTCATGTGATTGGACTGGGCCCACGTGGATAATCCAGGATAATCTCCCTAGCTCAAGATCCTGAATTTAATCACATTTGCTAGATCTCTTTTACCATATAATGTAACATTCACAGGTTCCAGGGATTAGGAATGTGGACATCTTTGAGGGTCATTATTCAGTCTACCACACGAGGTAATTTTGTAGTTTTCAAACTAAAAAAAAAAAAAAAGTATTGAACTGAAATGTAAAAATTATAATTTTCCATATGAGGAAAACTCTAAACAGAGACGATTATGCAAAATCAAGCTCTTTTTCAAGTGGCTTTAGACCCACTGACTTGCATTATTTTTCAGAAGCGAGAACATTCAACATTATGATTTCTAAACGTGTAATTCTTAATGTTACTTCAACAGTATATTCATCAACAGAAACCAAGTATCAAATAATACATATAACTCATGTACTTCCTTCATCCAGGACACATCTTTGAACATCTCAAGAAAATATGAGCTACAGCCTATACATTTTTATTTTGGGACAACACAATTTCCTAAATTTTATATCTTATTTGCCTACTTATTTTTTAAATAAAAAACAGATTTTTCTAAATAATGAAGAGCACTTATATATAGTTTCTTTCTTCTATTTGCAAACCATGTTTATATTTTTTCCAGGGCAGAGAATACGGTAAAGTATAACTTGAAATTATGATAAATAGTGTTATCCTTCTGCATCTAAGTGAGTGTATTTTGCCACTGTGATGGTTGCCAAGGGTGCTGAAGCTTCAAGACAGCTCTTTCTGTTTACCTACTCAAATTAGTAAAGGTAGTAAGAACAACCAGAAGAAGCAAAGTTATTTGCTATTTGATACAAACATGTACATATCTATTGCAGTATCTTGATTTACTCTGATTGGCTGGAAAAGAGAGGTAAAATTACTTTAGATACTACATTCAAAGTGAGATCTAATCAGTTAATTTAGGAAATCAATTCTGTTGGTTATCTTTTCATCTTTACGTTATACAGAAACTTTTGGTCAAAGAGAATAACATTCTAACCTAAGGTTTTTATCTGTATTTGTTTTCAGCTTAAGCCATTTAGAAAAGTTACTCAAAATGGCATGACTAATATATATATACAGTCTGGTGACACTTTCTTTGAAATAAATCCTGTAAGTTTTGCTTTTACCTTTAAAATTTTTAAACAAGGGTTTTGGCCAAAAGGTAATAAAATGTCTGCCTTAAGTAAGGTTTTTCTTTCCATTTTGTTTACTGTGTGTTTTTAACTTAAAACACCATACTTTTTATCACTGATCACTGTATCAAAGCTTCAAAAGTCCCAAATATTTCAAGCACCTTTCTAGTCCATTAGGAATAACTACTTTACTATATGCTATGTGGTGGTAATTTAAGGCAGGAACCCTTAGAACTGGATTGAATTATGTATGTTCTTTAGGTCAAATCATCTCTACTTACATATGCAACTACATTTCTGTAAAGTCTGAGTATAGTACAGTTAGTCTACAAGGGAAGTGATGGCCTTAGCCCTGCACACAGACAAGGCAAAGGAATGTGAGGCAATTCACAATCCAGATTGGTGAGCACTACTAACACAAAAAGCAAACCTCCACCTGGCTTTTGACGATCATGTACAACAAGTGGGAGTAAGTTTCCCTTAGGGTAGGTTCATTCATAACCAACAAAAAATAAGCAAGCAAATAAAATTTATGAAAAGAATAAACATATCTGCAAAGCATGACAACCCAAATACAACTTCATCTCAAATGCAAACAACCCCTGAAAAGGCACTTTTCTTAAGGACCTTTAGTCTTAGAATCAGAGTACAACTCAAGAATGACTCATTGATTTACACTGGTAGCTAAGATTCATTACATCTACAACTTTTGAGCCACAAATATCTATACATGGTCTTACCATTATCTCTTCTTCCGAAACACTTCTGTGTCCACATCTCATTGGAATGAAGTGCTTCAAACAAACAGACCAATTTAATCACACAAGGTAACTCTTTGGATAAATGGCAGTGACATCTGAGAATTTAAAGGTGATGAGGGCTGGGAATCCCCACAACCTTGTTACCAGGATATACTGAAAGCAAATTCCAAACCAAACTCTGTTACACAGACATTTACCTAAAAAAAAAAAACCCTATGATGGTTGGCTGGTTAGCTCAGTTGGTTAGAGCACAGTGTTATGACACCAAGGTCAAGGGTTCTGATCCCCATACTGGCCAGCTATCCAGAAAAAACAAAACAGAAAAAAACTGTATTAAATAATTAGATATATTATAGATCATATAACTCCTCAAGAATAAGGAGTGTCTCTAAAACAGGCAATCATGTCTCTCTAATGGCACTAACATCCCCAATGAAAGTCCATTTCTAATCCTTATCACATTAATTATCAATGCCAGAGGTGAGGGGGTAGGGCGCAGGTATCTTCATTGTAGTGGTGACCTCCAAGTGACTAGAATTCTAGCTCACCGTTAACTGGGAGATGTGGATTCCAGATAAGGGAAGCCTTCCAGACTAAGGAACACATAAATAATATCAAACTGTCAAAGCTGAATTGTTTTTAAGTAAATTTCAGCCAACATAATAGAAACATAACATTTCCTCTTGCAATCTGAAAATTGCAAACTCTCTGTAAAAATCTATGGCCATTCCAGAGACTGAATAAAGTAGGGTGGGGGGATTGCTTTTTCCTTAGTAGCTACGTGATCAGGAGTAAATGATTTAACCTCTCTGATCTTTAGTTTCCTCATCCTCAAAATGGAGATAAGATGACTACTGCAAGGGGCACGTTCTTAGTTGCGGCTTTACAAGTCAGGGATACAGAACTGCTGCTGTGGGAATCAGAAATGACAAATTAAAAGAAGGCGAGATACAGACTAGCACACAGAGTAAATGCCAGGAAGATTTTGTTCCTGGAGGTTCCCCTCTGCTGGCCATTGTACCGTGATAGAAACTGCCAGCTCAAGATCCTTTGCCACTCATGGAATTTTCCACAGGAGGCCCTGGAAGCTTGTTGACCATGACCCAATGCTCCTGGGACAAGCCCTTCCTAAAACTCTTCACAAGTTCTTCCTGAAACATCATGGTGTTGCTCCTCAGAGTTCTCCCCTGTGACACTCATAAAACTTCCAAAAGGAGTACTCTGCTTGTAAAAAGCCACCTCCTAGATCTCTCCCCACTGCTATTTGTGAGTTATCTGCTAGGGTCATTCCTGCTAACTCAGTCCATAGGAAAGTAAGTACTTTGCTGTCACCATCCTCTTCTGCCCTCAGGTGCCACTAGTCTCCTAATCACACAGGCTTTGCGGACTGTAGCCTGCTCAGGTCTATTCAATCACTGACTCAAAGTCATCACCAAAGCTTACCTGACACTATTCCTCAGCTCTGTCCTGCTTTTGACAATGGTGAAAAAGCTATCGCTGTTTGCCTTGGACTAAGCACATGGTGAAGTGGTCTTGACCTCTAGGATTACTGTTCTGATGGTCTAACTGGACTAGCCAATCTCTAAACAATTACAACTCAGTTGGTCATACACGTTCTTAGTTGCAGCTTTCCTAGCCAGGGATACAGAACAAAACTTTCCAGGATGCTAAATGCAGACTGTACCAACTTTGCACCACAGTACTCTACAGGGGACTCGGAAGACACAGTAAACCTCACTTTTCTGTAAACTGGGGACTATCCCCTATTCCACCCTAATAATCTGTTTTCTGTGGCAAGGAAATCACTCTTAGGTGTCTCCAAATTCACCCTAGTTCCTATGCCAAATGCTCCAGAGCCCTTACGTGCGTCCCTCCCTGAAGTCTAGACATGATCTCCTAGCACTCTAAGAACGTAGCCACTTTCAGTTATTAGAACTTCTGGTCACACCCAAGGGGTCCTACCAGACTACAACCATTTCTCAGTGATCTGAGGAGTTGAAAGAAGGGGTGAGAGATGTTCATGTTTAATTGATAAAAAGATTGACAATATTTTAAATAAATATTTGATCAGTGATATATGGCCTAACGTAATCAATTAAGTTCTCTGGAAATTAATTCAAGCACCTGAACTAAAACTGAATCCCTGGTCCCTCTCTTGCTATAGTTATCTATTAAAAACAGAGAGTTTCATAATCAACCAGTAGTTACTATATCATTAAAATGACTGATTCAGATAATCAAGGAAAACATTTAGATTTTTTGGTATGTCCAGCACTGACAGTTGAAAAATTTTTATTAACACTTTAACCTAATGGATTAATCTTTATTAATGATTAATGGAAAATGTTTTGATTCTTTAAAAAGTTTGACATTTACATCAGTATAAATGTAACTGAATAAATTTCATGCAATAAAAGTCTTACTATAAATCAACTTAAACCATTTCCAAAAACAAAAACATAAAAAGCAAGCTCATTTAATGGTACATGAACTTCACATTTGAACAAATTACTATTTTATTTGATGTATAAATATGTTTTTATTTCTCTTTCAAATCAGTCTTTGGTTCTATTCAAATCCTTTCTACTCCACTGTTTATACAGACTCAGATCTTTATTTAAAATGTTGAATACTCTTTTAATTGGATCTTAACTGTCTATTATTTCTGTGATAAGCTTTGTATACTGAAAAAGCACCAATTGTTAAGGTATAACACTTCATACATATGCCACAGCCCCTCTAATACCTGGTTAAAAAGGAATAATAACACACAACAGGGGCCTTATGTTAACTTATGAAAAAAAGCATGTCATGAACTTGAGTATGATTTTAGCAAATCTACCTACCTGTAGTTAAAGTAAAACAAAAGAAAAAGGATTTTTTTAAAGAAAAAAATAATATATGCCTGACACACTAAGCTCTCAATGAATGTTAAATGCTTTGTATACATATCTTATTTCATCCTTTTAAATTAAGTGCTAGTAGACTTTTGAGACAGATTCCATCCCCCCTTTATAGAGGGGGAACCTTAGGCCTGGATAGAGAGTTAAGTGACAACCAGAAAGAGGCAAAGCCAAGAAGGAAAGCTAAGACGGCCTTTTTCCAAAAGCCTGTGGTTTTAAGGCTTTACATGGACTAGTCCTACTGGTGAATAATCAGGACAGCGATTTAAATGATAGCTTTTTCCTATATTTTTAAGAGTGACACTGAAAAATTCAGCCAGAAGATATTGAGATTACTGAAAGTCAGATCACATGACTGAAAAAACAACAGACAAATGTCTAACGGGTTATTACAGTGAAAAAGGATTAGGACCTGATTAGGGGTTAATATCCAAAACATATAAGGAACTTATGCAACTCAATAGCAAGAAAACAAATAACCCAATTAAACACAGCAAAGAACCTAAATAGGTGATTCTCAAAAGACACACAAATGGCCAAGAGGTACATGAAAAAAATGCTCAACATCAATAAGCATCAACGAAATGAAAATTACAATCACAATGAGATATCACCTCATACCTGTTAGAATAGCTATTAACAAAAAGACAAAAAATAACAGGTGTTCCTGAGGATGTGAAGAAAAGGGAACACTTGCACACTGAATGGTGGTAATGTAACTTAGTACAGCCATTATGGAAAACAGTATGCAGGCTCCTCAAAAAATTAAAAATAGAACTACCATATGATCCGTCAAATCACACTTCCAGGTATATGCCCAAAGGAAATGAAATCAGTATGTCAAAGAGATATCTGCACTCCCATGTACACTGTAGCATCTTTCACAATAGCTAAGATATGGAATCAAAGTAACTGTCCATGAACAGATGAATAAAGAAAATGTGGTACATATGAGTACATATGTAATAGAATACTATTCAGCCTTTAAAAATAAGGAAATTCATCCATTTGCAACATGGATGAACCTGGAGGACATTATGTTAAGTGAAATAAGCCAAGCACAGAAAGAAAAATACTGCATGATCTCACTTATATGTGGAATCTAAAAAAGTTAAGCTATAGAAGCAGAGAGTAGAATGGTGGTTGCCAGGGACTAGGGGTGTGGTGGGGGTGGGAATGTGTAGAGGATGATCAAAGCATACAAAGTTTCAGATGGACAGGATGAATAAATTCTGAAGATCTATTTTACAGCATGGTGACTGTAGTTAATAATAACGTACTGTACCTTTGAAAATTGCCGAGAGTAGATATTAAATGTTTTCACCACAAAAAAAATAAGTATGTGAGGTGATGAATGTTAATGAACTTGATTTAATCATTGCACAATGTATACATATATCAAAACATTATATTGTGTACCATAATAGATACAATTTTTGTCAATTATACCTTAATAAAGCTAGGGGATGGAAGAATCTTGTAAAATCACCTATTACTACAGTATTAAAAAGGGAACTCAAGAAAGGTATTTCCAACAGTCAGAGATATAAAAATATCAAACTTTAATTTACAGAAGTGTACAAAACCATGTACTTACTATGATCCCAATAAAGCCGAAAATATGTACCATGTGTAATTTAAGAAGCTAAATATCTTTTCAGATGGTGCTAACCACTGACTCCCAATGCTCAGCTGCACTCAGAGGCTGAAATACTTGCTGAAATAATAAGTGGTGACACTTTTACCTAATGTTCCATTTTTCTGGCCTTTTCAATTTACCATTGTACTCTTTATTTCTACTTTTTAACTGTCCCTTCAGTACTGCCCCTCTCCCACCTCTCTCATTGTACAAGAACATCATGTGAAATAACATCAATACCTTCTCAAAAACCTGCATAGCGTGTCATTCTTAAGAAGAATTGATATGATATCAAACAAACTGAAAAATAAAAAAGTCCACAATGACTGGATATTTGCATCACTGAAAATAAGCAACCTCTTTAACCCTTCTCACAGTAAACTGAGCAACTGCTTGAGCTGGGAGAATCACCTAATTGTAGGGACACTGAGTACAGCAGAAAAAAAAAAAATCAAACTAAACCTTAAGGCAATTTTGTCTACTGAAGCAAGCTTCAATGGTCTCAAGGTTTAACACTTTACACATATGTCAGGGTCCCTCCAACCAAGTGAACCAGTGAAGGGCACATGGAAAATTTTTATCTTTTTCCAAAATAAGTTAAACAAAATTCCAGCTAATAAAGTATATGTTTCTTTAACAAGATAATATACTAGTCTACAGAGCCTTAGATTACCAACAATACCATTTATTACATACATTCATACTTTTTGCTCATATTTTCATTATCACATTCATACTTTTCATTCATTTTATGCTATATATGTGAAAAAAGTGGCTGCTGACTTTAACAAGATAATATACTAGTCTACAGAGCCTTAGATTACCAACAATACCATTTATTACACACATTCATACTTTTTGCTCATATTTTCATTATCACATTCATACTTTTCATTCATTTTATGCTATATATGTGAAAAAAGTGGCTGCTGACAAATGAGAGAAGCATTCAGAAATTCTTGAAAGTGTGCCTAAATACAAGCAGTAAATTCAACAAATTCCTCATCAATCAGTGGTTTAGTCAGAATAGACGCCAATGAACCAGTGAAGGATACATAATTTTTTTTCCCTTTTCACCAAAATAAGTTGAACAAAATTCCTACATGATTGCATATTTGAAATCTAAGCTTCATATTTGCCAACATTGCTAAGCTGCTGTATCAACTATCTGGCTTAAGCCAAATAAAACCTTTTGCAACTTTGGAAAAAACTTCTATACAGGAAACTGTAAATTTGGACAGGCATAATTATGTCTGAAAATGTGGTGTTTTTACACCAATTTTTACCTTTATAACTATCTAAATTACATGATATTTCATAATGGTCATAGTGGTCATATAATTAAAGACTCTGTATATTTAATTATCTGTTTTCTGTGTGAGACCAGAAGGAGTAAGAAACAGCAAAATGTAGGTTTCTCTGCTGCCAAATAATTTCAAGTGGTGCTATCATTACTGGTTTTTAATGGTACAAAAATATTTGGTTGACAATATCAGAATTCCTGGGGGAAATTTCACATATTCTTATAGATGAAAAGTAATTTTGAATATATGTGAGCAAAATAAACATTTTCTTTATATCTAAATTCTATCATATCAACGTAAAAAAGGAAAAGAATGCACCCTTTTCTTGTTGTTTTGTTTTGTTCCAACATATTTCCAATACTTAGGAAAGATTCAAGAAATTGAAATCTCATTTTCTAAACCTATCTATACAGTAATGCTGTGTAAATTAAAGGGGAAGTACTATCTTTAAAAACACCCTATATTTTTACCTCTATTTTCACATTTGGGCTTAGATCTTTCACATTGACCAAGGTAAATGTTAAAGAGGTCAGAGGTCAAAATGATTAATTACTCCCAACAAATAAAAACAAGGCAAACAAACACAAAAATGAAACAAAGAAACTTCATTCTTTCTTCAACTCCCATAGGAATACATTTACCCACTTCTAATCTAGTCTGAGTTTAGCTCTGCTATCTTGATCATTATACTAGTTCTTTGCCATAGTTTGACAGCTTATTCAGTGGTTCCAGTCTAATAAACACACACACACATATACACGCACACATATGTACATACAAGTTTCATATAATTATCCATTACACTCTTCTTTGAAACATAAATGAATAATTACTGATTGTAATTTTTTAAAGATTTTATAATGGGGCATGGACTTCCATGAGAGACAAGTAGTTAGTGGAAAGATCTGGAAAAGACTTGTGATTGGCTAAGCAAAACTGCTAACTCAATCATTTCCCAGTAAATTTGCATTCGCATCCCAATATAACACTTCCCAACAACCAACTATGCTGTATTAGCTCTTCATCAGATTTAACAAATTAGCAAACGACCTCTAGATGTTAGCATGGCAGCAAAATGCGATCTCCATAACTCATTTCCGAATGCCTTCCTCCTCATATCAAGGGCTGATCTAGAAATGAGCTTTTCATTTTGGTCTTGAGGACCAGAATTTAGAATCATTATGCTGTCAAATATTGCACCATTATCTATTTTATTTCCCTTTTAAAAAAAAATTAAATGGAATACCATTGGAATTGCACTTGCTACTTACAGTTGAAAAGGAACTAAACCAAATTCCTGTCAAAAATAGTAAGAAAAACAATGAAAATATGCTTTACTTTTATCAGCAAATGTGTTTTTCATTTAGTAATAACCAAATTAGTCCTTTCGGAATTCTGAGAGGTTGAGAGTTGAGAGGCTATTTCAAAATGCAACCACTTCTAGGATTTCTTGTTATAGAGAGCAGAGAAAGATAATGTCACCTGTGTCTTATAAACATGTTGCTTTTTAGTATTACAATTTTAATTATATATTGAGACAAGAATAAGATAATAAACACACTTTTTTGTTAACAAGAAAGTATGCTAGTCTATAGAGCTTTAGATGATCAATAACAGCATTTACTATGCACATATTTACCAGGCAGTCTGTTTAATCCTTCGCACATTTATCTTCAATCCTACAAGTCACAACTGTAAATTCAGACTTACGAAATACTTTGTATCGTCTACTAAGATCAGTAAAAGTCATTCATGCATAAATTAGTAAAGATCTATATTCAATCATCTCACACACAAAAAAGAGTAATAATAATTGATGAAATAAAGTTATAAATCTCCCTTATTACTTATGATAGGAGGCTGGTAAGATTGAATACCGTGGTCATCAAGTATGGTCTCACGGGGCAAGTTTTTAAAGTTAATCATTTTTCAGTCTCCCACCACCACCACTACCATATACATTACAGTTTTATTCTTTCTAATTTATCTCAATTCTGAATTTCAAGGCCCAAATTCATTAATGTATCTGTCAAAGCAGCCAATCATCCAACTCTTCCCAGCCCAAAGACTGGAAAGGCTTAATGCTTTCAACTTCAGAATCTCAAAGGATATTCTCCTTGTGAAAACTGTTTAGTATACACCTATGAGAAAAGGTTTGCAGGTCTTTGTACTGATAGAAAAATATGAAGCAGAGTTTCTCTTTTGGATTGTGACATATGTAATGTGGCCCTACATTGTGCAGCCTACAATACAAAATATAAAATCTGGAGTCTACACATGGATAATGAGGCTCTTAAAAATCTATTTTAAATAAACACTTAAAATGCTACATATATGTAATGCACATATATATTACATATAAGTACATATATATATGTATACACTATATAACTCCAAAACACAATCCTATTATACTATTAAAAAGAAATTTAAGGGGCCAGCCCGGTGGCGCACTGGATAGTGCGCCGCTTGGGAAGCGCAGCGGTGCTCCCGCCCGAGGGTTCGGATCCCACATACAGACCGGTTCCCGCTCACTGGCTGAGCGAGGCGCGGGAGCAACCCCGAGGGTTGCGATCCCGTTGCCGGTCCCCGGTCCGGTACGGGGGCAACACTGAGGGTTGCGATCCGTTGCCGGACATGGAAAAAGACAAAAAAAAAAAAAAAAAGAAATTTAAATTTTAAATATACAGTATTAAAATTATGTAACTTAAGAATCACTAAAATGACAAATTCTACACTTTATCATTAAATCATAAATCAGTAGACATACAATATGGCCAAATATAAAATTAGAATAAAATATATACACCTAAGACCCAAAGACCATCATTAGCTTAAAAGTATTTTGTTGTTCCACTGGTGTTAGGTTGCTCAAGCAGCAAATTATTTTCAGTTTTTTCAATCCACGTAGAAGTAGAGTAGCTAAAATTAACAATAAAGGAGAAAATGACACCACAAGTGTTAAGAAAACAATGTACAATTAATAACGTGAAACAACTGTAAGAAAGTCATGTTATTCTCAAACCAAGGCACTAACCTTTTTACTTCTTATAGTAAGCTATCTTGTACTTAAAATCTCACTCTTCAATTTCTTTGTCCAGAAAGATGATTGTGCAAAGTGAAACTATATGTCAGGAGTCTTATAGATGTTATTACTCCATTTAAGTAAATTCAAGAGGAAAATATTAGTCTTTTTTTTTTTCTTGGTGACTGGCCGATTTGGGGTTATCTTTTTAATAAAATAATAGCCAAAATGAATAGACAGTAGTATTAATCATATCACACATCCCTAAATTAATACTGCTTATTTTTTTAAAAAAGTGTGTGTGTTTGTGTGTGTGTACATAGGTACATAATGTGCTATGAAACCAAACTAACTCTTCCTCTGGAATGTTGTTCCTTGTTTCAAAACAATTCCTTCTCAGTCTATATACTCAAGGTTGCTTTGATAGTAGAAAGTAACAGTGTTTCACAGTTGAAGTTAACTATTGTTATTTTTTAATCCTCCTGAAAACTATAATAATGTACACTTACTAACAGAATTCTTTATATACAATCAGCCTTCAATGCTTGTGAAGTAAAGAAATAAGCATAATATAAATAAAACCTTGGGTCAATATTTCCAAAAAAGAAGAAATTAATAACATTTTATATATTCATACATTGTTACATACCAAAAAAGCAAAACTAGATTTTTCATCTCAAGATGAAAGAAATAGTTCTTTAATTATATAATTCAGTACATACTTAGGTTACATAATCTTAAAATAAAAGTATTTTTGTTGAATTACCATTAAAATTTTCAAGTACAATTATATGTCTGCTATTTTTCAAATCTACCCAATTAAAGAAAAACTATACTCTAGATTCTAAATGATAACAATAATAACTTAAAGATGAGTTTCTCAGGGACAGCATCTCTCTTATTCAGCCTTGTACACCTCAGTTGCTTACTCCACAGAAAATGTCCCAGAAATGTTGCTAAAATCAACTGGGCTGTCTGCTAATAATCATAAAGATTTAAAGCTAGTATGATCCGTGTTAGTATTTGGAGAACTCTTGAACAAATTGGATGAAAAACATCTTAACACATTTTAAAGCAATAAATGTGGAGGACTCAAAACCAGGAGAATCTTCTTCTGTAGGCTCCACATGACTCTAGCCTATACAGAAAACTGTAAATAATTTCTAATTCTCAAATCTCTCCTGAAACATCCATTTGTTTCCCTCCCTTTCTCCCTCCCCCAATCCCTCTCTCCTTCCTCACAGTTGATATCTTCATAAGGTACTACAAGAAAACCTAAAATAAAGGACAAAAGGACTTCCTCCCACTTCCTTAACTCCACACTGACACTCCCTGTCATTCCTACTGTCACAAAGCAGAGATCCCTGCTACCTTGTGATGGATGTTCAGCCCTCTTAACCTTGTTTCTGCTGGGGGTAATAATGTATTCTGAGATAGATGACAGAAGATGATTGACAGATAGATGATAGATAGATAGATAGACAGACAGATAGATAAATAGATACATAGATGGATGAATTGAAAAAGTCCTCTGCCTGGACCCACTATCCAATATCTACTTACTTACAGTATTCTCAAATTCACATCTCTAATTCTAACCCTCCCTTTGCCATAACCTTAAAAAAAATCAAAGTGAAAGCATTAACTTGACTATCCCAAAGTCAAACTTTTCAAACTTTTCTTTTAGCGATGTAAAACTACTAGAATAAATACAAAAGGAAAGGATTCCCCTTATAAATTAGTTGCCAGGGCTGATGATTTTCCCATTCCGGTATTTCTCCAGGTCTCTTCCCCTTGATTCTTGGCTCAGTTTCTTTTTTTTTGGTCTTTTATCTTTTTCCGTGTCCGGCAACGGATCGCAACCCTCAGTGTTGCCCCCGTACCGGACCGGGGACCGGCAACGGGATTGCAACCCTCCGTGCTGCTCCCGCGCCTCACTCAGCCAGTGAGCGGGAACCGGTCTGTGTGTGGGATCTGAACCCTCGGGCGGGAGCGCCGCCGCGCTTCCCAAGCGGCGCACTTATCCAGTGCGCCACCGGGCCGGCCCTCAGTTTCTAATTAGCTCATGACTGAATTCCAGTTTTCTTTCTGCCATAACATTTTTGGCATTCTAAAACATCCTCCACACAGCCAATCCATCTTTCGGATGTCCTTGGTATGATATCTAGTAATTTGGGTTCATTTTACTTTCAAGGCCTTTTGATGACTACTTTCCCTAACTACCTCAGTCACTACCCTCAGGCCTGCCACACTCCATACTTGTTGCTTGTTGCCTCTCTGCCTATGCACTCATATCACTCTCTCCATATAACTCTCCTGGCATTCACTCTCCATTGAGAATCTCAATCCCAAACCTCTTGAACCATACATGTTTCTCCCGAACCTAAAACTCCAAACCTAAAACTCCATCAAGGGTGTGTGTGTGTGTGTGTGTGTGTGTGTGTGTGTGTGTTAAACCTGGTCAAAACAAAACATGTCCATATTAATTTGACTCAATTTGAATACTCCGTCACTACATTAGTTGCTTTAAAATTTAGGTAAGTCAAAACTCTATAGAATTGCATTCGCTTTTTGAGAATCTTTATTATACATTGTGTACATGCTTATGCAGCATTGCTTTTTAACTAGTTCGCATCCAAATTGAAATTGGATGACCAGTTGCAGACCACAATCTCCATTAAAGTAAGGCTTTAAGTGCCTAAGAGAGTGCTCCTGTTCACGCACAATAGATAGTCCATAACATTGATGAGGAAGAGGAGCATAACAAGACATGTACCAGCATTAGGCAAAATTTGTCATTTTCATAGAAGATGCAAACAACTGAGAGTTCCTTGTACTATAAAAGGTCACTCCTTTCAAAAAACAAACACTCATAGCACTCTTTGTTACCTTAATTTGGCCTCCAGAACTTTTACAAACTTCCTAGGTTAGTGATTTCCCCTGGGGCCTTTCCCTAATATCCCTGTGCTCCGTGCCACAATTCACAACCTTCAAGGTTTAGCAAACTCTGTTCCAAATAGTTTAAAGAAAGCAATTCGTGATTATTCAAGTGATCATTATAAGATGAATACTGGCCAGTCCTCCAGAGCTATAATTCAGCACCTTTAGCGACCTCTCTCTCCGCCCCCAAAACCCAAGTTGTTTATACTAAGAAGACTGGCGCCATGGCCCCCTCTCCCTTACACTCTTATCACCCTCTTCCATGCAACACCCCTCTGATGACTGTAGCGACAACCTGAAAATCAGAATTGCACTGTAAACAGTTGTGGGCGGCTAAGTCTCCTCCCCGGGTGGCCTAGTCCAGGGTAATGGCCCTTTTTCCAACCTGCCTTTGGTGGCCGCTGTCCAGAGTCCCACAGCCTCAAACTTAAGGGCACAGCCAGCCTCAGGGTGTTCCTAGACATCACCCCCACCACTTCAGTGCCCCATTATCAGTGCCCCGGTAATGAAAAACAAGGAGGCTTCAACTTTCAGGTTTTATCGTTGGAAAATTTGTTCCCATGCTCATAAGGGGTGGGGGGAGGGGGGCGCCTAAAAGACGACAGGGGCTTGAGTAGTCGCGGTCTGGTCAGTTGTTTTCACAGCTGACCAAGTCAATCACTCTCTCTTAAAAGGGTATTTGACAAGTGAGAAATTCCTCGTCTCCAGGTCATTCCAGGAGCTCCCCAGTATCAATCCGAGCCGGGAGAGGGGTCTGGAAAGGAAGGGAGTGGTGCTGAAATCGTGCTGAGCATGTCCCGGGGGAAACTCTGGTGCAGGAAGGAGGAATCCGGAGCCAGGAATGCGCTGGTCCAGGGTCCGGAGGGAAGAGAGGGGAGAGCCGGGAAGTCTCAAGAATAAGGAGGGGCGCGACGAGAAAGGGGCAAGATACCTGGAAATGTCACGAGAGGGGTGGAAATGGGTGAAGAGGATGCAGGCGGGAGAGAAACCGGAGACTAGAAGAAGACGGGGCGAGGGGAGGACTGAGCAGCAGGGAGTGCAGTGCCCCCGGCCACTGCCAGACCCTTCCAGGGCGCCGGCGAGGCTGGCTCCCGGCTGAGCCCCCGGAGCCGGAAAGTTGGCGAGGGGCGGCCGGGCGGGCAGCGCCCCCTGCACGGCGCCTTACCTTCTGGTCGACGATGGAGCAAGCCATCTCGCGGACGTGCGCCAGGCTGTAGTCCCCGGACGAGTCCTGCAGCAGCAGCACCGGCTCGCGGCTCAGGCCGATCTGCAGATGGAACGAGATGCCCCCGGCGGGGGCCGCTACGGGAACCAGGAACGGCGCGGGCCCCGGCCCCGACCCCGGGACCAGCGCGGCGGCGGCGGCTGCAGCTGCCGCCGCCACGGGCAGCAACGGGCTG
>NW_007731798.1:65376-78571 GCF_000696425.1 Galeopterus variegatus | reverse complement strand
GCAGGAGCCGCAGGACCGCGGCCGCAGTGGCCGTAGGGTGCCCGGACGCCGCCCCCTCCACCCGCGGTTCAGGGGCCTGAGCCTCCGCCAGCCGGGGTAGGACTGAGTGGGGGGGTTCAGAGCCTCGTCGGCGGAGCTGTCGGTTCGGGGACTCCCGTCTCCGCGGGCCCCGCTGGCCTGACTGCGGACGGAGGGGCCGAGGCGCAACTCCTCCGACCCGCTTCCCGGGGCCGCGAGCTTCCAGGTCCCCTACGGTCCCCGCCACCTCTTCTACGGGCTCCAGGACTACGCAGTTGTACAAGTGAGGTGACTTTGGATGGACCCAAGAATGCCGAGCCGTGCGGTTCCCCGTGCGTCTTACCTTCCGAGCGTCAAGGGACGGTGAAAATAGCGGGTCACCCGAATCCCACGTACATCCGGGCTCCCTCTGGTCTCCCTCCGGCTTGTGCCAGAGAGGGCAGGAGGCCAGTCCACGGAAATGTGTTTACACCTGCCTCTACCTTTTTTTGTCTCTCCGACACACCCTTGCACCCAACCCCACCTGCTCCACCCCAGCTGCTGAGGCACCGGACATCCACACGTAGCTCAGTGCAGGAGATGGTCTCTTGAAAGGGAAGGCATTGTCTGCATAAGCGCAGAAGGAAGGGCTGACGCCGCCGCTTTCCCTTCACCTTGTTCTCAGAGTCTGGAGCTTCTACTTTGGAGCCTCAGAAACTCTGTTTTCTTTCCTCCTCTATCAGTCTAAAGTCAGCTTTACAGGAGTGGTGCTTCCAGCTCCACCTCAGTACCACCACCAAGAGCACAACCTGCTCTAATTTTGATAGTTGTTTCTTGTTGCTGTGCGTGTGTTGGGGGAGGGGAAATGCTTCCAGTCCTTGCAGATGAACTCTAATCTTCCCTTCCCAGCAGGGTGGGCTTCATAAGTGTATGACTGTGCAGTTGCGTAGGCTCCAGACCTCAGAAAGGCCCTCTTCGGTTTAATGCCCAGTGATAATGGTCACTGTTTTGGAATTCTTAACTTTTTTAACTAAGCCCCCCCCGCCATTGTCATTTTGCAATAGGCCAAGCAGATTATATAGCCAGTCTGCCTCTCATGTCTAGTCCTTCCTCTCCACAAGCACACGCAAACCTAACTAAGCAAACCATTATGTGTGTTTTATTTTGTAGTTGATTACGTTTTATTTTATTTTGTTCTGGTTTTTTTTGGTTTGCTTGTCTTGACCTCTCATTCTGGCCCAGGGCATGCGGGGGCAACACTGAGGGTTGCGATCCGTTGGCGGACATGGAAAAAAGACAAAAGACAAAAAAAAAAAAGAAATCCACAACTACATTGTATCATTCACTGCTCTAGAATATATTTGAATTGCTCTCTGGATCTTTTGGTTTCATAAAATCTACATGTGTGTGTTGGCGTTTTCCCTGCATACCTAGGTGGTGATCCTCTTCATCCATGGTAAAGTATAATTTTCCTAATGTACCAGATTCAGTTAAGCTGGGAGAACGGTGGAATTATCCTTGCTGCAGTGCCCTTCTGAATTCTCTAGGGTTTTTGTTTTTTAATGTCAGAAAATATATTTTATTTTCTTCCAAAGTTGAAACAAAGTCAATATTCCACAATTTCCTATTATCAGGGGAAAAAGTTTGCTGGTCACTTTGCAATGGACTTACAAAAAGCTAGTTTTACTTGAGATTCAAGATAGCTGGAGACTTAACATGTTTTGTACGTATTAAGGATTTCCTGTTCCAGGCACTGTACTGACACCAGTTGTGCAGCTGTGAATACAGACAACAAGGTCCCTGCCCTAACAGATCATATTGAAAAAGAAAAAAAGGCAAACCAATAAATAAGTTTATTTTTGATAGTCATAATTGCAATTAATGAAGATAATGCAACGATATGACTTGTGAGTAGAGGGATGGAGAAATGGACACAACTTTGAACTGGGGATGAGAGAAGATTTAACTGAGGAGTTACATTTGAACCAAAACCTGGATGATGGAGAGGGGCCAGCCTTGAAAAGATCTCAGGAATAGCATTCTAGGTGTGGATATCAGGTAGTGCAAAGACCGTAAAACACGAATGTACTTGGCATTTTCAGGGTATAGGAAAAGAGGGGCAAATGCATGAGATGAGGTCAGAGAGCTGATAGAAGCCAGATCACCAAAGGTCTTGAAAACCATGTTAAAGAGTTTTTATTTATTCTCAGTGCACTGCCAAACCACAGGAAAGTTTAAACCAAGTAGTGATAAGATGTAATTAGCATGTTTTAAAAGATAATTCTCTGGCCACTGTGTAGGAAACACACTAGAAGAGTAAAAGCAGAGATACCAGGTAGGAAACTATTTCTGTTGTCCAGTCTAGAACAAAGTTTTTTGTAGTTTGCTTTTTTGTTTTTGTTTTGATTTTGTTTGTTTTGCAGCTAGCTGGTATAGGAATCTGAACCCTTGACCTTGGTGTTGTAACACCATGCTCTAACCAACTGAGCTAACCAGCCAGTCCCTGTTGTCCAAGTGTAGAGACATTGGTTATACTACTATGGTTGTAGTAGAGATGCTAAGAAATTGAAAGATAGGGGATCTATTTTGGAGTTCTTGCTATGAATCAGTGATTTACAAGGAGTAGGAGAACAGGGGTGTCATGAAAGTCTCCTAAATTTCTGAGCAGTTGGCCTTCTGGTGGTGCTGATAATTGAGACAGAAGATGGGAAAGAAGCAGTTTTGGGGAGAAATAAGATTTCTCCTTTGCCTATGTTGTGTTTAATATGCCACTAGACATTCAACTAGAAATAACTGGAGATAGATGTACAAGCCCAGTGTACAGAAAAGAGAAGGCGGCCAGAAACACACTTAAAAATCATCAGTGTGAAGAAGGCATTTCAAAATGAGATTAGATAAAATCTCTAGAGAGAGAGGGCTTAAGGCAATCATCAGTTATATGAAACTTACAGGAACTCAGATATACTACTTAGAAAGAAAAAAAAAACTGTGAATAATTCCCTCTTATACTATGATTTATCAATAGTATGAAAGATTATGTTAAGATGTTGGAAATAATTGAGAAGGAAGCCAAGACAGGACTCTAAAGAAGCCTACAGAATTAAAATTACTTTTAAGAAGCTGAAATATTATAGAATTTTTTTTGCAAAAGAGTGAATAAAGAGAAACAGAAAAAAAAAAAACTTAACCACTGGAGCTCCCCATAACATGCAGAAAATTTCCATGTAGTTGGTTATTGCAATTTCTATAGTAGACACCTGAGATCTGACAGTTTTCCAACTGCTAGTCACTTTTGTTGAACTACAAAGGAATGAACAGTAGATAATACCTGAATGAAACCTGATATGTTATCTCTGGTAACTTTGAAATCATATAAAGAAAATTTAAAGGATTTGGGAGAATATCAGTGGTTTTAATCCCATTGGATGTTTTTTAACTTTGGTAAAGAAAAAGAAGATACAGAAAGTGAATAGCTGCTTATATAAATTATATTCATGAAATTATATTCATGAAATAGGCTTTTGTTTTTTGAATCATGGCTAACATGACTGGAATAATGGACTTCTGGCAATGGTTGGGAACCCCACCTTAGGAAGAAGTTTCAATATTCTAATTCAGACTCCATGTGAAAGTGATTTTGGTATGCAAGGGAATGCAGAAGTATGCAGAGGTAGCAATTTTCGAAGTGAATGCTAATCCTGTCAGGTGTTCTTCATAAAAGGATTGCATGTTCAAGTAATTTTGGAAGTATCCAGAAATTCACAATCAATAATCAGAAAGAGGGATGAGAATGAATAGCCTCATTTGTGTGGGAGTCTAGGAGTACTGTATGCTTTGTTCAAATGAAAATGGACAACAGAGAAAGGAAAGTGAGTGAGACCATATGCAATTCTGTGGCTGAAAGGATCATGTGCCCTAGTCTAAACATTTTACAGATTAAGAAATTGAGGGCTAGAGAAATTATATACCAATGTGGAAATCGGAAATTTGAAGGGGAAAGTATGGTTCCAGGATATTCTTCCTTTTTATACCGCTGAGCACTTGAAGTTGTGTGCATGAGGGATAAAGATGGATGGATGGANTGGGAGTCTAGGAGTACTGTATGCTTTGTTCAAATGAAAATGGACAACAGAGAAAGGAAAGTGAGTGAGAACATATGCAATTCTGTGGCTGAAAGGATCATGTGCCCTAGTCTAAACATTTTACAGATTAAGAAATTGAGGGCTAGAGAAATTATATACCAATGTGGAAATCAGAAATTTGAAGGGGAAAGTATGGTTCCAGGATATTCTTCCTTTTTATACCGCTGAGCACTTGAAGTTGTGTGCATGAGGGATAAAGATGGATGGATGGATGATTAATATATATGATAAACATGTTTTATTGTTGTTTGTTTTAGGATGTTCGTATATAATTGCATGTCAGACCAGTTTAAATATGGGGAATGGCACAAAACTGGCACAAAAGAAAAATAAGGTCCTAATGGAGACATCAACCATAGAAACAACCTGCCAAAAATCTTCTGCTAAAACCTGATCATGCCAAATGTTGCCTTATCTTGTTGATAATTTCATGGAAGATAGTAAGGAGAAAAAAAGTAAACTTAATTTTCTCCAAGAAGAAAAATTGATTTGTTTTTTAGAAAAGCAGATTTCAAAAATTCAGTGAAAAGACTGGTATGACCCTACAGTCAGAGAACTCAAAAAGGATAGCAGGCCCTTGAAGACAAGCTTTCAACTATAAAATCACAAATGATCAGATGAGAAATAAACTCAAAGAACAGTGTGACTACACTTCAAGTACTGGATGAGTACATATCAGCTGAGAAAATGAACAAAAACAGACACAGGTATATGAGCAAAAGTAAACAAAAATAAAAGTAATTGCACACTATAAACAACTGGTTTTATAGGTCTGTTTTATGTATTAATGGTGCTCTGGGACATGGCATGTTATAGAAAAAGGGTATATAAATATATAAACTTCTTTTTATGAAAGATTTAAGGTTCCCTCTAGGTTCTAATGGGTAGGGTTCCAGACACCCTGCCTCACTTTCAACCAAGCAGCTCTACTTTCAGGGTTCCACAAATTTGTTTGAAAATAAAAGTTTCCATTGCTAACAAAAAATCTGAAAACTTTTAGTATGGTGAAATGCAAAGGAGCCGTGGAGAAAAGGCTGATCTAGGTTTGATGCTGGATCTGCCATTTATTAGTGTTGTGGCTCTGAGGAGAGATGGCTGGATTCACACACTCCCGCTTCCACTAATTGTGCCTGGATCCTCACTCACCCCATTTGTAAAATCAAAAATTGTACTACTCAAGAGTTGTTGGGAGTATTAAATGATGTAGTGTATATAAAAGCACATAAAATGGTGCCTGCCATGTATTAGTCACCCCCCAAACAGTAGCTACCATAAACCATATTAGTCTGAACATCATTTCTGCCAGCCCCACCCCTTATTGTATTGTTAAAACAACAGAGAGAACAAGCCCAACTCCATTTTGCTTGGTTTCTCTAGCAAGGAAAAAAGATATTAAAAAAAGATTAAAATGAAACTGAAGCTTAAAAATAAGTGAGAAGATGGTCAGAAACTACCTAAATAAGGGATGTGCATTCAAATAATTACTTTCCAAGTCTTTACGGATAAATTTATTGCTAATATCTTAAAGTATTCTTGGAGAACAACAGAGAAACTAAACAACTGGAGAGAAACACATCTCAATTTCCTAAAAGATTCCAAAAAGTACAGACCAGTGAGCTTAGTATCAATAATCAGCAAAATTCTAGATCAGATTATTTAAACGAACTGTATTTGAAGAATTTTGAATTAAAAAGTAATCCCTAAAAGGAGGCACAAGTTCACTAAAACACATATTGCTATACTTCTTGCTTTTCTTAATTCAAATCGGAGAATATTATAGACATTTGGTTTATCTGAATTTCAACCACAATTGAACTCTTCTGTTGATATCAAACTAAAAAAGATATCTACTGGATGAGAGTAAATTATTGAAAGTTTCAACAGCTGTTATACAAAGTGTTAAGCCTCCTTGAGTCCTTCCTAGAACAAAACAGGTACAAAAATGAACATGTAATTATATATCTGTTAATGGGCTGCTGTCAACCTGAAACGGAAGCTGTGCTGATTGCCTCTGTTGCTTCTCTCTTCAATATTTCAAAGACTTAGATTTGGAACATTGCACAGAAGGCCAGCGTATCTACCATTTGGATGTCACAAATTGGAGAGGGATTACTGAAAAGGTTTGGTTTTAAAGATCTGAAATGAAAATGGTTTTCATTTTTAAAGATCTTTGAAAAATGATTATGAATAAGATAGATCTGGAACAGTAATAAATACTATGTTCTGATCTTTGGTTATTAAAAAAAAAAAAATACTACCACAGGTATAGACTAAGAAATTGTCAAAGCGCATTTTACGTCTAGAACAAATACGGTTTTTATTACAGTGATTCTGTTGCATATTATTCTCACTAATTTAGATTATTGCTAATGTCTCATTTTATTAATAAAGTTACAAAGAATATTGTTACACAAAAGACTTTAAACACAGCTCTGCTTACTTAAAGTAAATTTCTAAAGGCAAAACTTCTAGGGAGAAGGATATGTGTATTTTTAAGCCTTTTGAATCATTTTGACAAATTGGTCTGTAGAAAAAAATGTACTAGCTATATGTAAAAGTACTAAGTTTTTTAACAAACTGCCTAATAATTAATTAATAGGCAAAATTGAGTTTTTCATTTTAATGTGAAGTTAAATATCTTAATGTGCTTATTGATTGCTTGTATGTCTTCTTTTTTGAATACTGTAAATTTTTAAAAGTTTTTATATTGGAATATTCCTTTTCTGCTCAATAATGAGTAAGAGGTTGTTGTACATAAAGGATATGATTTCTTTAGTATAAATAAAGACAAATGCTTTTTTTCATTCACCTTTTAATTTTATGAGATCATCTCTCTCAAGCTACTTTATGAATTTTTTTATGACTCGGTTTATATTTCTTAGAAAGGCATTTTCTAATCTGAGATCAGACAAATATCTATCAATAATTTTTATTTTCCTTTAATACTCTTAACTATGTTTTTTAAATTTTATCTTCTCAATACACATTGTAGTTGATTTTCGTGTCCCTTTACCCATTCCTCTTTTCCCCTTCACATTCTCCCCTCCCCCGCCAACTACATCATATCTGTTCACTTGTCTTAATAAGTTCAAGGAATTGTTGTGATTGTTGTGTCTTCTTCTCCCCCCTACCATTTATTGGTTTGTGTATTAATTTATTTATTTTTAGCTCCCACAAATAAGTGAGAACATGTGGTATTTCTCTTTCTGTGCCTGACTTGCTTCACTTAATATAATTTTCGCTAAATCCATCCATGTTGTTGCAAATGGTAGTATTTCATTCTTTTTTTATAGCAGAGTAGTATTCCATTGTGTAGATATACCACAGTTTCCTTATCCACTCATCTGATGATGGACATTTGGGCTGTTCCAATTCCTGGCTATTGTAAATAGTGCTGCAATAAAAAGGAGGGGAAAGGTTTCCCTTTGGCATGATGATTTCCATTCCTCTGGGTATATTCACAGCAGTGGAATAGCTGGGTCATATGGCAGATCTATCTGTAATTGTTTGAGGAACCTCCATACCATTTTCCATAGAGGCTGCACCATTTTGCATTCCCACCAACAGTGTAGGAGGGTTCCTTTTTCTCCACAACTGCGCCAGTATTTATCATGCTCAGTCTTTTGTATATTAGCCATGCTAACTGGAGTGAGATGATATCTCAAAGTGGTTTTGATTTGCATTTCCCTAATGTTGAGTGATGGTGAGCATTTTTTCATGTGTCTGTTGGCCATTTGTATATCTTCCTTTGAGAAATCCCTATTCAGCTTCTTGGTGCATTTTTTAATTGGGTTATTTATGTTTTGGCTGTAAAGCTGTTTGAGTTCCTTGCACATTCTGGATATTAATCCTTTGTCAGATGTATATTTTGCAAATATTTTCTCCCACTCTGTTGATTGTTTCTTTTGTTATGCAGAAGCTTTTTAGTTTGATATAATCCCATTTATTTATTTTTCCTTTGGTTGCCTGTGCTTCGGGAGTCATATTCAGGAAGTCTGTACCCACTCCTAATTATTATTTTGTTTTTTAAGAACTTTGATCAATCTGGAAGCTATCTCAAAATATGTATTGATTTCTAGACCTATTTTTTTTTTCCAAAAAGTCAATGGTCTCAATTGCTGGAGGACATTTTTATTTGCTTTTATATTCATCAATAAGCTGAAGAAATAGACCCAGCTTCCAGTGTTTAGCTTAAGTTTTTACAAACATTCTTTAACCTCTGTTTCTCCAATTTTTAAAGTCATGAGTAAACTTTAAAAATTTTTGTCTTGGGGCTGGCCCGGTGGTGCACTGCTACAGTGCGCCGCTTGGGGGNTAAATGATGTAGTGTATATAAAAGCACATAAAATGGTGCCTGCCATGTATTAGTCACCCCCCAAACAGTAGCTACCATAAACCATATTAGTCTGAACATCATTTCTGCCAGCCCCACCCCTTATTGTATTGTTAAAACAACAGAGAGAGCAAGCCCAACTCCATTCTGCTTGGTTTCTCTAGCAAGGAAAAAAGATATTAAAGATTAAAATGAAACTGAAGCTTAAAAATAAGTGAGAAGATGGTCAGAAACTACCTAAATAAGGGATGTGCATTCAAATAATTACTTTCCAAGTCTTAAAACAGTAGCTACCATAAACCATATTAGTCTGAACATCATTTCTGCCAGCCCCACCCCTTATTGTATTGTTAAAACAACAGAGAGAACAAGCCCAACTCCATTTTGCTTGGTTTCTCTAGCAAGGAAAAAAGATATTAAAAAAAGATTAAAATGAAACTGAAGCTTAAAAATAAGTGAGAAGATGGTCAGAAACTACCTAAATAAGGGATGTGCATTCAAATAATTACTTTCCAAGTCTTTACGGATAAATGTATTGCTAATATCTTAAAGTATTCTTGGAGAACAACAGAGAAACTAAACAACTGGAGAGAAACACATCTCAATTTCCTAAAAGATTCCAAAAAGTACAGACCAGTGAGCTTAGTATCAATAATCAGCAAAATTCTAGATCAGATTATTTAAACGAACTGTATTTGAAGAATTTTGAATTAAAAAGTAATCCCTAAAAGGAGGCACAAGTTCACTAAAACACATATTGCTATACTTCTTGCTTTTCTTAATTCAAATCGGAGAATATTATAGACATTTGGTTTATCTGAATTTCAACCACAATTGAACTCTTCTGTTGATATCAAACTAAAAAAGATATCTACTGGATGAGAGTAAATTATTGAAAGTTTCAACAGCTGTTATACAAAGTGTTAAGCCTCCTTGAGTCCTTCCTAGAACAAAACAGGTACAAAAATGAACATGTAATTATATATCTGTTAATGGGCTGCTGTCAACCTGAAACGGAAGCTGTGCTGATTGCCTCTGTTGCTTCTCTCTTCAATATTTCAAAGACTTAGATTTGGAACATTGCACAGAAGGCCAGCGTATCTACCATTTGGATGTCACAAATTGGAGAGGGATTACTGAAAAGGTTTGGTTTTAAAGATCTGAAATGAAAATGGTTTTCATTTTTAAAGATCTTTGAAAAATGATTATGAATAAGATAGATCTGGAACAGTAATAAATACTATGTTCTGATCTTTGGTTATTAAAAAAAAAAAAATACTACCACAGGTATAGACTAAGAAATTGTCAAAGCGCATTTTACGTCTAGAACAAATACGGTTTTTATTACAGTGATTCTGTTGCATATTATTCTCACTAATTTAGATTATTGCTAATGTCTCATTTTATTAATAAAGTTACAAAGAATATTGTTACACAAAAGACTTTAAACACAGCTCTGCTTACTTAAAGTAAATTTCTAAAGGCAAAACTTCTAGGGAGAAGGATATGTGTATTTTTAAGCCTTTTGAATCATTTTGACAAATTGGTCTGTAGAAAAAAATGTACTAGCTATATGTAAAAGTACTAAGTTTTTTAACAAACTGCCTAATAATTAATTAATAGGCAAAATTGAGTTTTTCATTTTAATGTGAAGTTAAATATCTTAATGTGCTTATTGATTGCTTGTATGTCTTCTTTTTTGAATACTGTAAATTTTTAAAAGTTTTTATATTGGAATATTCCTTTTCTGCTCAATAATGAGTAAGAGGTTGTTGTACATAAAGGATATGATTTCTTTAGTATAAATAAAGACAAATGCTTTTTTTCATTCACCTTTTAATTTTATGAGATCATCTCTCTCAAGCTACTTTATGAATTTTTTTATGACTCGGTTTATATTTCTTAGAAAGGCATTTTCTAATCTGAGATCAGACAAATATCTATCAATAATTTTTATTTTCCTTTAATACTCTTAACTATGTTTTTTAAATTTTATCTTCTCAATACACATTGTAGTTGATTTTCGTGTCCCTTTACCCATTCCTCTTTTCCCCTTCACATTCTCCCCTCCCCCGCCAACTACATCATATCTGTTCACTTGTCTTAATAAGTTCAAGGAATTGTTGTGATTGTTGTGTCTTCTTCTCCCCCCTACCATTTATTGGTTTGTGTATTAATTTATTTATTTTTAGCTCCCACAAATAAGTGAGAACATGTGGTATTTCTCTTTCTGTGCCTGACTTGCTTCACTTAATATAATTTTCGCTAAATCCATCCATGTTGTTGCAAATGGTAGTATTTCATTCTTTTTTTATAGCAGAGTAGTATTCCATTGTGTAGATATACCACAGTTTCCTTATCCACTCATCTGATGATGGACATTTGGGCTGTTCCAATTCCTGGCTATTGTAAATAGTGCTGCAATAAAAAGGAGGGGAAAGGTTTCCCTTTGGCATGATGATTTCCATTCCTCTGGGTATATTCACAGCAGTGGAATAGCTGGGTCATATGGCAGATCTATCTGTAATTGTTTGAGGAACCTCCATACCATTTTCCATAGAGGCTGCACCATTTTGCATTCCCACCAACAGTGTAGGAGGGTTCCTTTTTCTCCACAACTGCGCCAGTATTTATCATGCTCAGTCTTTTGTATATTAGCCATGCTAACTGGAGTGAGATGATATCTCAAAGTGGTTTTGATTTGCATTTCCCTAATGTTGAGTGATGGTGAGCATTTTTTCATGTGTCTGTTGGCCATTTGTATATCTTCCTTTGAGAAATCCCTATTCAGCTTCTTGGTGCATTTTTTAATTGGGTTATTTATGTTTTGGCTGTAAAGCTGTTTGAGTTCCTTGCACATTCTGGATATTAATCCTTTGTCAGATGTATATTTTGCAAATATTTTCTCCCACTCTGTTGATTGTTTCTTTTGTTATGCAGAAGCTTTTTAGTTTGATATAATCCCATTTATTTATTTTTCCTTTGGTTGCCTGTGCTTCGGGAGTCATATTCAGGAAGTCTGTACCCACTCCTAATTATTATTTTGTTTTTTAAGAACTTTGATCAATCTGGAAGCTATCTCAAAATATGTATTGATTTCTAGACCTATTTTTTTTTTCCAAAAAGTCAATGGTCTCAATTGCTGGAGGACATTTTTATTTGCTTTTATATTCATCAATAAGCTGAAGAAATAGACCCAGCTTCCAGTGTTTAGCTTAAGTTTTTACAAACATTCTTTAACCTCTGTTTCTCCAATTTTTAAAGTCATGAGTAAACTTTAAAAATTTTTGTCTTGGGGCTGGCCCGGTGGTGCACTGCTACAGTGCGCCGCTTGGGGGTGCGGCGGCGCTCCCGCCGAGGGTTCGGATCCCACATACAGACCAGTTCCCGCTCACTGGCTGAGTGAGGTGCAGGCGCAGCGCCGAGGGTTGCGATCCCGTTGCCGGTCCCAGTCCGGTACGGGCGCGACACTGAGGGTTGCGATCCGTTGCCGGACATGAAAAAAGACAAAAAGGAAAAAAAAAAAAATTTTTGTCTAAAATGTTGAAATTTTTAACTATATACTTTTTGTGCACATGCAAGATACCTACTTTTACATTTCTATGTTACACTTTATTTTCTTGGTAGGCTTGATTTCCCAAACATGACTTTGTCCTGGACAGTAAAAACTTTGACTCTGCTGTTCTAATAAGAACTAAAATTGGCTGGCTCCAAGGTATCATAAAATTTGCTCAGGTCCCCTGTAAAAAATAGAATGAAATCACCACTTTAATACTTTTTCCTTCAACAACAGTATGTTCAGAAGGCTATTGCTTAGAGTTGCCAATACTAATTGTGCACTTTGGTTTTTATTAAGTCAATCCAACATTCAAATTCAGAAACCATTATCAGCAGCACATTTATTTTTTATAAAGATGGAATTCTTCTAATCCTATTTTTAAGGCCCATTGGTTCCAGGGATACAAACTTTTCCTCCATTCTTACTGGATCAGTGTCATATTCATTTTCCAATATGGATATCAATACATCCCATCAGTTGATAACATTCTATAACCGAGTTTATTCTCTTTAATATATATGATTTTGTGAGACTTTATATTATTTTATTCGGTAAATTTTATACAACAATGACTAAAATAATAAGAAAGAATAAAGGAGTTACAATTAATCCAAAGTTACTTTTTGGGTTTCTTCCTGGAAAAAAAATATTTTTGAGCTGAATTGCGTGTGGTTTCTGATGCTTGATATGGAAAATGAAATTTTTTAGGGAAAAAATTTGGCAGATTTATTTCTTAGTGACATAACCAGGAAAAATACTTTTTAATGGCTTAAGAAAAAATAATTTGCTTTTCTTGGCTTAGAAAAATTTTAAATGGCATTATTTCTAAAATGCACTTATTATATAAAATGAGTATTCCATTAGTATAAAAGCCTTCGTAATTAAAATGAGGTCATTCATAGGGAATTGAAGCCATATTTTATCGAATCATCATGCTGCATTTTCTTTACTAATTCTTACACTTGAACATACAATCCTGAAAAATGATAATGTCATAAGCACAGTAAACCTTCTTTGTCATACTTTACTATTTTAAAATAATAAAAATAGTTCAAACTAAAAATCTCTACCCCATACAGCTATAAGTGGAATATTTACTCCTTGAATTAAATATTAATTTTATTTTTATTTTTAACTATATAAAATATTTCTCTCTATATATAT
>NW_007731798.1:62251-64276 GCF_000696425.1 Galeopterus variegatus | reverse complement strand
ATATTATACGTATATTTTGTTTTGTTTAATCAGTTAGCCATCCAGAGAGTCCAGGAAAACTGAAGTCCTCATAAACTGAAAAAAGATAAAAACGTTAAGATTTAGATTTGTTTCAGAACATATTCAAGAAAATGACTCTGTACTTTTCTTACTCTTTTAAATGAAAGGAATACACGCTAAGATACCTTAACCCTTGTACTTCACTGCCCTAGTTGAATGCCAGAGTCAAGTGTAGATGATGGAATTTGAATGCTTGTTGGTTTGTCCATGCAACAGCAGTCTATCAATGCCCAGCACATCTCTGTCTTCTCTTTATTTTGTTTCAATGCATGTTTATCTAGATCTGACCTTGCAAGTTTAACTTAAAAAAATCAGTTATTGAAATAAATTGTATTGTTCTGGAGATATAAGAAAACAATTTAAGTTACTGATAGAGAAGGAAGATTCATTTTAACCTTTATTTCCCTTACCAAACATATTTTCTTTGTTTTTACATAGAATTCTAAATACCTCATAATTATATGGTAAGTACATTTGTGTGGTTTTAATTTATGATTTATCATCTGTGTCCTTTTCAAAAACAATAAAGCTATTTTAATGAATAGGAAAGTTTTCATCAAAATAAATTAGTACAAATATCTGGAATAATGTGCATGATTACTGATGTAACATTTAGTTCTAAGCTTCCTCATAGCCAAAACAAGAGGAGGAAACAATGGGTTTTCTAATTTCCATTGTCTGATTTTAAACCAAAATTTTAGATGAAATTATTGCATGTGTCCATACTACACAAGATACAAAAAAAATGTGATTATACTCTGGGCTTCCTAAGAGCAAGACTCTTGTTTTACTCACCTTTGAATCCATTAGTACCAGAATATTACAAACATTCGTTAATGTGCTTTTTGAATAAAACTGTTCAACTACACTTTGCAGATTAAAAATTTGCAAACATTAGCAGTCTTTTATATCCACCTTGTTCAAAAGCTCAGGTCACAGAAACCAACTGTAAATCAGACAGATACTTCTTTGCGGGACTAAGTTATTGAGGTTCAGGTGAACTCTATTCTTGTGATTTAGTCTGACTCAGGATGTCTTGCTTGGCATAGCTCCTGTGTCCTGATATGCTTATAGCACTTTCTTAGGGCTATTACTCTAGCATCTATCATATAGCATTTATTTTACTTTCATCCTATACCTATGGGAACCATTTTTTGCATAGCCTTCTTCAAGGGTCTCCAGAACCAGTTATTATATTTGGCATAGAATAGGTACCAATACTTGGTAATAGTTCAATTATTGTTTACTGAATGAGTCAATGACTTGAACTTGAAATGCCTCCAAAAAATGACATCACTTAATGACCTCGATTCTAAAAAAATCAATTGTCTTAGTTGCACTTTTATTTTTGGAATAACATGTAGTATTATTTTTCTTATTATAAAACTAACAAACGTTAATTTAGAAAATTTGGAAAAATCAAGTCAAAATTAAAAAATACTATAACCTTCTAACTCAGTGTTAATATTACCCTTCTCTTTTATTTTTTTCTGTGTGTGTGTTTCTGTAGAATCATATTAAAAATATTGCTTTGTAATCTGATTTTTATCCTTAATATACCAAACAATATATCAAAGAATTTTTCTAAAGTCATTAAATATCCTTTAGAAACATCATGTAGGACAGCTGTGGAGTATTCTAGAACATGGTTTGTGACTCCCTAAGGCTGAACATTTACTTACTTTTTGGTTTTGCTAACACACTTTTTAAAATGTGAATGATAGCACTATTTCTTGGCCAGAAAATATACTCATAAATTGAAATAAAAATTTAGAAAATCAGTTGCTGGAAAAAATATGAGTTAAGACTAATAAATTGTGAGAGGGATTGGCTCTGCTAACAAGGATTATTATCTAGAGCCTTTTAAAAGAGAATCATTTAAAGATGCAAGAAATTTCAAATCGAAATACATTAACATGACATTAAATCTTAAAAATCATTCTTTTTAATTAGCAGGACATTTTG
>NW_007731798.1:46621-62004 GCF_000696425.1 Galeopterus variegatus | reverse complement strand
TGTAGGACAGCTGTGGAGTATTCTAGAACATGGTTTGTGACTCCCTAAGGCTGAACATTTAGTTACTTTTTGGTTTTGCTAACACACTTTTTAAAATGTGAATAATAGCACTATTTCTTGGCCAGAAAATATACTCATAAATTGAAATAAAAATTTAGAAACTCAGTTGCTGGAAAAAATATGAGTTAAGACTAATAAATTGTGAGCGGGATTGGCTCTGCTAACAAGGATTATTATCTAGAGCCTTTTAAAAGAGAATCATTTAAAGATGCAAGAAATTTCAAATCAAAATACATTAACATGACATTAAATCTTAAAAATCATTCTTTTTAATTAGCAGGACATTTTGTAGATTTTTAAATTGAATATTCTAATCAAATTTGACACCTCAGGAGAATATCAGTTCTTCCATCAAAAATCAAAATGGTGAAAAAAAATTTATTCAAAAAAATTCAGTTTACATATATTTGAAGTAATGTATCTATTGTGAAAATCAATGTTTTGATCTGTAAGTTCACCACAATAAGTAAGTAAATAAATAAATAAAAATATAATAAAAACTGGATGCCTTTTATTTATTTTTCTTGTGTAATAGCTCTGGCTAAAGCTTCCAGTACATTGTTGAATTGCATTGGTTAAAGGAGGCATCCTTTTCTTTAGAGCCTTAGCAAAAAAATTTTATGATTATTATGTTAATTGAGGTTTTTTCCTAAAAGCCCTTTATTATGTTGATTACATTTCTTCCTATTTCCCATTTTGAGTGTGTTTATCATGAAAAGATGTTGGATTTTGTCAAAGCTCATTCTACATCAATTGGTCATTATGCTGCACTACTTCTTTTTTCTGTTGATGTGGTATATATTACATTGATTTTCATGTGTAGCAACACTCTGTGTTCCTGGGATGGATCACATTTGGTCATGATGTATAACTTTTTAAATGTACTAATGAATTCATTTTGCTAGCAATATTTTAAGCAATCTTTACTCAGAGAGAAAATTGGTCTGAAATAATTTTTTCTTATGTTGTCTTTATATGACTTTGATATCAGTGTAATCCTGGTCTCATGGAATGAGATTGGAAGTGTTCTCTCTGCTGCTATATTTGGGAATAGTTTCAAAGGGTTGTGTTAATTCTTTAAATATTTGGTAAAATTCACCGATAAAATTGTCTGCTTCTGGAAAAAAAAATCAAAATGATGATGTATACTATATGTGGAAAGTAAGTGATAGAATATATGTGTATTTTATTGCAACAAATTAATTAACTTGATAAAAATCACCGTCAAGTGAAACTGTAAAGCATTTGCTTTGCTACCTTCCATTTTCCTTCCAGTAATATTTTTCTATCCCTTTGTAATTGGCTAGAAATGTGTGTGCCAAGCTAATCTTATTAATACTAAAGTACAGTACTTTAAAAATTATAAGTACATGGTTGAAAAGCAGATGGAATAAAGGATGTTTAAAACTGATTTTTAAAACCTAGTAAAATTGTGTTAAAAGAAAACTTCTCATTTTAACAAATCAAACCTGATTTTCAAAGTTAGATTACTGAGTAATGGTACAATTGGTGAAATAATCCAGTTTTCTAAATTAATCTAGTTTAAAAAATAATTAGGCAGCACAATTCTGTTTAGTGTATAAAATTTGCTTGATTCATCTCCCAGTTATGTCGGTATGATATCTAACAGACCCATGTTCTTAGGTACTGTTAAACTGCATATCTACAGATCACTTTGGCAGCCCATAGCCTTGAAACAACCTGGGGAAGCCCAGCTTCTTTTAAACAAATATGTCTAACACACACATACACACACACAAGCACACATCTATACTATATTAGCAAAACTAAAGCTATGGTCATTATAAAATAGTCCTCTAAACCTAATCTCAAAACCTCAATTTACAGAATTAATTTTTTAGTGGCAGAATGATGAATGTGGCTGTTATGGGCTGAATTATGCCCCTGCCAAAATTCATATATTGAAACCCTAACCCTAATACCTCAGAATGGGACTGTATTTGGAGATGGGGACTTTAAAAAGGTAATTAAGTTAAAATGAGGCCATTAGGGCAGACCCTAATCCAATCTGACTGGTGTCCTCTCAAGAAGAGTTTAGGAAACACAGAGAGACACCAGGTGTGCATGTGTGTGCACAGAAACACAACCATGTGTAAAGACGATAAGAGGAGAAAAACCTAAGAAACCAACCCTGCCAGCACCTTGATCTTGGACTTCCAGTCACCAGTACTGTGAGAAAATAAAATTCTGTTGCTTCAGCCACTCGGTCTGTGGTATTTTGTTATGGCAGCCCACTGAAGACAGTAACATATAATATGTTAGAACAGAAGGAATATATCTTATGTATATATATATATACAGAGCACAAAAGACAAAGTCTGAGATCTCGGACTGCAAGGCACAGGGAGAATCATTTAAAGATGCAAGAAATTTCAAATCAAAATACATTAACATGACATTAAATCTTAAAAATCATTCTTTTTAATTAGCAGGACATTTTGTAGATTTTTAAATTGAATATTCTAATCAAATTTGACACCTCAGGAGAATATCAGTTCTTCCATCAAAAATCAAAATGGTGAAAAAAAATTTATTCAAAAAAATTCAGTTTACATATATTTGAAGTAATGTATCTATTGTGAAAATCAATGTTTTGATCTGTAAGTTCACCACAATAAGTAAGTAAATAAATAAATAAAAATATAATAAAAACTGGATGCCTTTTATTTATTTTTCTTGTGTAATAGCTCTGGCTAAAGCTTCCAGTACATTGTTGAATTGCATTGGTTAAAGGAGGCATCCTTTTCTTTAGAGCCTTAGCAAAAAAATTTTATGATTATTATGTTAATTGAGGTTTTTTCCTAAAAGCCCTTTATTATGTTGATTACATTTCTTCCTATTTCCCATTTTGAGTGTGTTTATCATGAAAAGATGTTGGATTTTGTCAAAGCTCATTCTACATCAATTGGTCATTATGCTGCACTACTTCTTTTTTCTGTTGATGTGGTATATATTACATTGATTTTCATGTGTAGCAACACTCTGTGTTCCTGGGATGGATCACATTTGGTCATGATGTATAACTTTTTAAATGTACTAATGAATTCATTTTGCTAGCAATATTTTAAGCAATCTTTACTCAGAGAGAAAATTGGTCTGAAATAATTTTTTCTTATGTTGTCTTTATATGACTTTGATATCAGTGTAATCCTGGTCTCATGGAATGAGATTGGAAGTGTTCTCTCTGCTGCTATATTTGGGAATAGTTTCAAAGGGTTGTGTTAATTCTTTAAATATTTGGTAAAATTCACCGATAAAATTGTCTGCTTCTGGAAAAAAAAATCAAAATGATGATGTATACTATATGTGGAAAGTAAGTGATAGAATATATGTGTATTTTATTGCAACAAATTAATTAACTTGATAAAAATCACCGTCAAGTGAAACTGTAAAGCATTTGCTTTACTGAAAAATGTCTTGGAAAAATACCAAATTACATAATGGGGTAGTGCAGGCCTGAACTTAACAACTTGCAGAAAATTAAATCAATTTTACTGTTTTTGTGTAACAATTATATGTATGAGATCAATCATTTAAATTATTAAAATAAAAACTGGGCAAAAGTTTATCCTTGAGGGAATTAATATTTTTCAGGATTTGAAAAATGCTTTAAATAAAACAAATAATAGAAACAATCTTTATGTGGTATTTTATATCTTTAGAAGGGATACTAACTAGAATTATTTGTAGAAACGTAGAGGTAGGAGTGGTCTAAGAGACCATCATGACGAATTACTTCATTTCAGAAATGAAAGAAATAAATGTCCCAAATCGCAAGAATTAGTAGAAGAGCCAGGCCCAGAAATGAGTCAGCCCTGTTTTGATCACAATGATCTACAAAATCTGCATTTGGACGTGCACCCCATTAGTAAAACGCTAGTAAAATGTTAAGCATGTACCTTATATATGTGTTTATATATTTATTTCTAATTTAACATATGTATAATTATGTTAATATGATTGGTGTAAAATATATACAAAAATAGAAATATAAACAGGCATTTACAGGTCTTCCAGTTCTGAATAACATGGAATAGATGCTCTTTTCCCTGTGCCTCCTGCTAAGTAGTGCTAAAATCCCTGGACTTTATAAAAACCTAGGGGACTCTGAACTGTGGAGAAAAGACAGACTGAGACCTTGAGACAGAGGGAATAACATAGAAGTGTTTTCTATCCCAGAATGGGTGCTGGAGAAGCTTGCATCCTGGAAACACCAACGGATGCAAACAAAAGAGGCCTAAGAAAAGTCTGAGGAAAGGAAAGGGGCAGCCAAACAAGACAAAGCTTTGAAAAAATAATTCTAGTTTAACACCATTGGAAAAGTGTGACCCATACTCATCATCAAAGGCTGAGAGGGAAGCCTAGACTTTAACCCTCATCACCCCATGATGACAGACAGACACACACACACAAACACAGGATCCACCACCCTGCCCTTGGGGTGGTATGAAAGAAGGCCAAGTTGGGACCCTAGATTTTCAATTCTGCTTGGTGTCAACAATCTGCCATCAGTAGAGAGCACTTGATGAATCTAGACTTCCACTCCCTCCCAACAGTAATGAGGCATCCCCTTCCCTACCCCTGGAGTGGTGTCAGCAGAGGCCTATTGGGAGCCTGAAATTCCACACCCACCCAGCAATGCCCTCCCTATTGTAGTGACAATGGAAACTGAGTAGGGAACTGGACTTCCACTCCCACCTGGCATTTATGAGATAAACCCTGCCTTCCTTTTCTAGCACAGGGTTTAAGGAGATCTGATAAATCAGAGGATTTAAATAAGGTCCAGAGTTTCATAATACAATACCCAGGATGTCTAGGATACAACTGAAAATTACTGTCACAACACAATTTTTTTCTTTTAATTTAATGGGGGGGGTGGGGGAGGGGTATAGGGACCAACCAGAACCGAGTGTCCAGAGGGCTGAGAATGCTCAGCATTCATTCTCGTCAGCATGCATGTGCGTGGCTGGGGCGGGGCTGGGCAGTTGGCGGTCACTGGGCAGGGTTGGGGCAGTCTGTGCTCAGCTGACAACTGCTATGCACTATACTGCCAGCATCCCTAGAGCTCACAGGGACAGCAGGCTTTTCAGGGCATTTCTTCTCTCCAGCCAGGCCTGTCTCACGTCTATATAGATGTCTCCTCCAAGAAACTCCCTGGTGGACAGGGACCAGGTAGGGCAAGGACCCCCAACTCTGAGGGATTCCCCTCTCGGCTTGATCCCTGCCCTCGAGGGTCTGGAGGAGACCCCTGTAGGGTCTGGTCGAGCTCCCCACCCTCCTTTCCTGGTCCCATTCTTTTCCTTTCCTACCCCCAACTGGAGTTGCTGCCCCAAAGGAACTGTGTCTGGGGCCGGCACATCCTAACAGGCAGCACCCAAGCGCATGCTGCCTCGGATGCTCCAGCAGCTCTGGTTCTCCCTGCAGCAGCCCTGGCTCCCCGCCTCCCTCCTAAGACTGCAATGGGGCCCATCAGCCTGGTCCCACTCCCATGCAGAACCCAAAGTCTTACTGTATTTAGCTCGAGGTGACTTTTTTATATTTATCACAATGTTGAAAACCCACATTTTACGCAGAGAACCACCCTCTCCAACCCCCGTCCCTTCCCCACCCCACCAAAAAGTTTTCAAAACCTTTAAGTTTCCTGGTGCAGGCGGAAACAGGCTCGCAGAGTGTGCATGAGCTGCAGCAATGATTCCAATAAGCGGCTATTGGGGGATAGAGGGGGTAACATAACAGTAAAAAAAAAATATATATATATATATCATAAAAAAAAATCATGAAACCATTACTTGGGATATTTGTGATTTGCAGACCTTGCTATACCTGACATGTCAGCAATGATTTCCTTTGGTTGATATATATATATATATATATATATATATCATTAAAAAAAAATCATGAAACCATTACTTAGGATATTTGTGATTTGCAGACCTTGCTATACCTGACATGTCAGCAATGATTTCCTTTGGTTGGGGCTTGTCATTGTCTACTCTTATGTTTACCAACACCTGGCCTAGGCGTGATAGTGGCACCTTTTCCCAGCCCTGGCTTGGCCCAGCACCTGTGTTCTATGTTAGAAAGGTTGGGGGGGGGGGCCTGTTCTTTGTGTATTTTACTGTTACCTCATGTACGTGTTTGACAAAATAATATAGAGAGAGAAAAAAATGGCTTTTAATGTTTAAATGTGTGTTTTTTTCTATTGCATTGGATTCACATTAGTCTGTAGTATTTAACATAACTAGTATGCTGTATTATATATATGTGTATACCGATCAAAATTTTTAACAGATTGGGACTTTTTAAAAAATGAAATTTGCTACTTCTGCTTGACTGAGTAGTATAATCAATATTTTTTTAAATATTGTTGCTGATTTCAGAGGATATTAACTAAAAAATGTATGATGTATACCAAGTATTACCAAAAAAGAAAAAAGAAATTACTGTCATAACAAGAACCAGGAAATCCTAACTTGAATGAGAAAAAGTAACCAATAGATAATACCACCAAGATGTCAATGATGTTGGAATTATCTGACAATGATTTAACTCAGACATTATAAAAGGGCTTCAATAAACAATTACAAACAAGTTCAAAACAAATGAAAAAAGCTTCCAAAAAAATACAAAGAAAAATGAAATAAAAAATTTACGATTGAAAAAACAATAATTAAATATTAAGTTAAAATATATCATTGAATATGCTCAGCAAACTAAAAAGAAACAGAGGAAAGAATCAGTGAACTTGAAGACAGAACAAGAGGAGATACCCAATGTGAACAAGAGGAAAAACAGACTGAAACGTGCATGCCATCGGAGTCCCACAAAGAGAGAACAAGAGTGGCTTTGAAAATATTCAAAGAAATAATGGCTGAACAGTTTTCAAATTTGATAAAAGATGTAAACCTGCAAATTTGAAAATCCATACAAACCCCTAACAGGATAAACCTGAGCAATTCCATACAAAGATACATCTGAATCAAACTTTTGAAAGCTAAAGACAAAGAAAATCTTGAAAGCAGTCAGAAAGAAATGGACACGTCACCTCTAGAAGAAAATGAATTCCACTGACAGTGGATTTCTCATCAGGACCCACAGAGGCTAGAGGGAAGTTGCACAACATTATTCAATGTTGAAGGAAAAGAGTTCCCAATTAGAATTTTGTATCCAATCAAAACATCCTTTAGGAATAAAGGAGAAATCAAGACATTCTCAGAAAAAAGTCTAGAAAGAATTTATTCTCCATCAGACCTGCCCTAGAAGAATGACTACAGGAAGTTGTTGAAACAGAAAGGAAAACTGGGCGAAGGGCACATGGGACCTCTCTGTACTATTGTGGCAATTCTCTGTGAATCTATAATTATTTTAAAATAAAAATTTGAAATAAATAAATCTATTTAAAAATAAACTGAAATAGCAATTTTAATCATTTCTTTTTAACTTTATTGTCTTTTTAATCCAGTAGTGTACACATACCACTGAAAGAACAACATGAATCTTGCATGTTTTGTGTGAATCATTAGGACTATAAGAAATGCTAAAGAGATTGACAGTAATTTTCTAAGCCTGCTCTTCATACTAGTTGTCAGGACAGTTGGTTGCAATGGCAGAGATTGGTGTAAGCTTCAAAAGCTGTTTCTTGGAAGCTAGAGAGGTAAAGAAGGGACACCATTACAGTAGATCACAGAGTAAAAAAAAATCTCCAGAAGCATGTATGTATGAGACTAGGGCACAAGAGGGGCCTAATGAACAAAACAACGGTAATGGTCTCAATAGATTTTCCACTATTTTATTTCTTCCTGAACAAATCAGTCTTATAAAAGTGAAATGAGTTGATATATTTAAGTTTTTTAAAATTAAATAGTCTCTTACAATTTGGCTATAAATATAGACTGATGGCATGTCTCCAGGTTTATGAGTAGAAGTAGTTTCAAATGTAAGAAAACTTGGTACCTAAATAAAAAAAGACAGTGAATGGGTTTATGTCTGAAGCTCACTTGCCTTTGTCCCAAACCTTTTGTAAAAGGAAAGACTAGTGATAGTCTTTCACTATCCTTAAAGAATACGGAAAGGGCAGAAATCAGATAATTAGCTAGTGGCTTTGGTGTTGGTTGTAATGGAGAATAGGAGCAAGGGACGGGCTATGAGTAAAAGCAGGAAGTCTGGCAAAAGTCGAGCATCAGAGGGAAGCCCTGAAATTAACTTGATGAAACTTTTGGTGCAAAAAGTTAATATTTAGTGTATCTTAAAGAGTGAAAAATTAAATATGTTGGTCGTATTTTGTTGATTTCATATCAAAGGTATAAAAGAAGTTTATCTCAGACTTGAACACCTCGGGACATTATTTTCCATAAGTTTTTATGGGTCTCTGTCTTCTAATGGAGTTTTCTTCTACAAGGCAATAAAGCTCACTGTTAGCTGTTATGTTCTCCTTTTGTTGAGAAGATACTTTATTCATTTATTTTCATTTTTAATTTTTTGTATGGTCTTATGCATTCCTATTTGTTTAATGCATTGAAATCTTTTATTATTTTTATTTATTTTGATGCTCAAATTTTCTTTTATTTGTCCAGTGAGCCCCTTCCAGCTGATTTTTGCGTCCTTTTCATGCATACTGATTTTTGAGTAGTCTCACTTTCTGGCACCAAAAGATTTTCTAGTTTTATCATGTCCTCCATCTCCAGCCCTGGAGTCAGCCATTTCCCCCAAGAAACTTTAGTTCCTTGCAGTGAAGTGTAGTTATCAAAACCTGGTAGTGCTCATTGCTACTTCTGGGTCATTCTTTCTAGGCCCTCTCAGGAGATAGAGCTAGGAAATCTAGGTATGTATATATGTACACATACAAACATACATACATTCATGCTGCTATAACTTTTTTGTATACATTTGTATAAACATGTTATAAAACTATTAGTTCATATTGATACCTCTGATTACAATCTAACACCTCAGGGTTTTCTAGCTTTCCCCTTTTCTGGGTTTGTTAATATATTCTTCAACATGAGAAACTTGGTTCTCATCATTCTCAATAATTTTACTTACTTGCTCAACTAATTTACTTGTTTATTCAATATAAACAATCGTCCAACAAGACTTGCCTCCACCTCCACGCAGTGCCACCTCTACCACCCTGTGTCGATGGCCACAAAGCCAGCCAACCCATATCTCTATGTAGATCCCCATCCCTCTTCATTGCCTGCATTCTTAGCTGCAAAATCCACTGGCCCATGCCCTAATCCTGTCCCATTCTCCACAGTTCCACATCCTTATCTTCTGGCCCACTGGCCCACTTCTATGCAGTTCAACTCTTTTATTGCCCCATGTCCTCAACCACAGTTTAACTCCTCCATCCATGTCATTGCTCTTCATTCCCAATGTTTCATGTTTCCTTGTGGTATCATTTTCCTTCTCTCTGAAGAGCTTTCTTTAGCAATTGTTCTAGAGCAGTTCTGATGGCTACATTTGAATTCTCTTATCTTAGTGTTCCTTCATCTGAGACTGTTTTATTTTACCTAATTTTCACTTGATATAGAATTTTGGCCTGACAAATGAGTCAGTGCTTCACTTTTGCACAGGTTGTGTCATGGAGCCCAGCAAGAAGCTGAACATACTCACCACCCAGCCCCTGGGCTATAACTCACCAGAGAATTTCCTTCTGAAAAAAGAAGATTGAAAGAATCCAGAGTCTCCTAATATCATATCCAAAATATTCAGAATGCAATACAAAGTCACTCATACCAACAGCCAGGAAAATCACAATATGAATGAGAAAAAACAACCAACAAATCCCAAAACTGAAAAGAATCAGATGTTGAAATTATCTGACAAAGAATATTAAAGCAAGCCATTTTAAAAATGCTTCAACAAGACATTATAAATTTTCTTGGAACAAATGAAAAGATAGAAAATTGTCAAACAAATAAAAGTTATACAAAATAACCAAATGCAGATTACAGAACTGAAAAATACAGTAATAAATAAAAATTCCATATATAGGCCCAGTTGTAGAGTGCAGGCTACATAGGGTAGAATTGGTGAGCTTGAAGACAGATCAATAGAATTTATGCAATTTGAACAAAGAGAAAATATACTGGGAAAAAAAAATAAAGTTTCACACTGATGGGACAATATAAAAAGCTACTATCTGTATCTCCAGAGTTCTAGAAGGGGAAGAGAGAAACAATGGGGTAGAAAAAGTATTCAAAGAAAAACATGCTGGAAATATACCAAATTTGGTGAAAGACATAAACCTACAGATTCAAGAAGCTGAGTGAATTCAAAATAGGATAAACCCAAGGAATTCCATACCAAGACATATCATAATTAAACTTCTGAAAAGTAAATTCAAAGAAAATATCTTGAAAGCAGCCAGAGAGAAATGGTACCCTACATTCAGGGGAAAAACAATTAAAATTACAGTAGATATTTCATGAGAAATCATGGGGGACAGAAAGAAGCAGCACATTTTTTAAAGTGCTAAAAGAAAAGAGCAGTCAACTGAGAAATTTATTTGTGGTCAAAATATTATTCAGGAATGAAGGGGGAGTAGGGACATTCTCAGAAAGAAGAAAACTAACAGAATTTCTAAGAAATCTGCCCTTAAAGAATGGCTAAAGGAAGTTCTCTAAACAGAAATGAAATTATAACAGAAGACTCAAACTTCAGGAAAGAAAGAACACTTGGAATGTGTAAAAATAAGAATCAATAAAATAGATGATATTACTTTTCATGATTTTATTAAACAATATTTTATGATTTAGGCAAAAAATTGTAACACTATCTGACATGGTGCTCAGTGTACGTAGAGGAAATACTTGAGACAATTATATTTTTTAAGTGGGAAGGGTAAAGGGACCTACATGGAAGTCTTCTACACTTAAACTGGTAAAATGTCAATAATAACACACTGTGGCAAGTTATGTATGTATATTCCTTTGCCTAGAGCAATAACTAAGAAATTGTTCAAAACAATATACTAATAAGCAGTATAAGTAAATCAAGATGAAGTACTTCACTTTTTTTAGAAGGGTCAGCAACATCATAGAGCAAAAGAACATGCATTCTAGGATGAAGGGAATTATGACCATATTTTGCAATTTAGCACAATTATCAAACAAGTTACCACTGTAGGTAACTGGAGCTTAATACAACTGGATAAGTTGGATAGAACATGCTTCTTGGAGTTATTCCACAAAAGGGGTGAGTGAGCTGTGGTATTTTTATACCAATTCCCATCATTCATTGCTTAAGGAGTGCTCCCTGGGGCTGGGGGAGGCGGCAGTTAATATGGGGGCATGTCCAGCATGCTGTGCCTGCAGGCCATTAGAGGAAAGTCCTTGGGGAAAGAGGTGCAGGTGCAGCTGGATACTATACACTGACGCAGTGAAACCCAAGGGGATATATGGAGTAGGAGCACTGACAACATCTGTTTCAGTAGATTTTGGGTTTTATAAGTGGATGATGGTGATGCAATCCATGGAGGTAGTAAACAAAAGAAGAAAAAGGTCGGAAATGAAGAATGAGAGTTTGAGTATATTGAGCTTGATGTGTTTTCAACGCATCTGATTGAATACATGGTTCTGAAGAAGAAAAAATAGAGAAAAGAAGAGAGTCTAGTACTAAGACTTAAAGAAATCATTTTTAAATTAAATCTTAAAGTTTCTTCTAAGATAATTTGACATTAATGATTATGTTCTAACTAATAAAAGAACTGCTATTTTCAGGTTTCTCCATTTATGGAATTGTAAATATATATGTGTGTGTATGTGTATATATGTATGTATGTGTGTGTGTTTATGGAAATCATTTTTAAATTAAATCTTAAAGTTTCTTCTAAGATAATTTGACATTAATGATTATGTTCTAACTAATAAAAGAACACTGCTATTTTCAGGTTTCTCCATTCATGGAATTGTAAATATATATGTGTGTGTATGTGTATATATGTATGTATGTGTGTGTGTTTATATGCTATATAGAACATACAAATTTCCCAATAGTGTTGAATTCCTTATATACACAGTCAAATGAGTCATGTTCAGAAAATACACACATCTTCTCTTTATATATTAATGAAAGACTATGCATCTTAAATTATATGAACATAGATAAAATAATGATATATTTGGTGATTTAATTGCCACCTAGAAGTTTATATTTCCTTCAAATATAAACTCTGAATGGTGAGAATGGTATACCTGAAAATTCCAAAACATTTGTAGAATCTATACATGTAGGAATATTGTTTACAATACTACGTCTTGAATCTAGATGTTTTTAATAGAACTGTGATTATAGATTCCTTGCTGAAAATATGATACTACTTATTTAAGAACCATTTCTGTGTTATAAATACCTGGGATAAAGGCAGATATAATTACTGAAATATTTTCACAGTAAGTTTTATGAAATATTTTAAACACAGTAGCCATATAGCGTATATAACTCATCATTTTGGCTATACAACATCTTTTGAAAGCTCACCTGCATTTTGATATTTATCTCAAGATGAATCCTGTTTTCCCAAGATAGAATTTAAAAACTACATTTCCCAACTTCCCTTTTGCACAGAATTACATGCAGGGGACCAATTTCCACTCACACAAGTCTTCAATTTGGAAGTGATCAAGTAAGGAAAGGCTCTGGCAGAGCATGCATTTTTTTCTGGTGTCTGTGGAGTTGGCAGTGTCATAGGTAGCTTCTTTTTTGAGACTGTTTTCAAGCAGTTCAGAAGCTGGCAGTAGATTATGGGTATTGTTTTGGTGAGCTTATTTCTTCCCCTAGGACTCTCAATGAATGTATATTCTATCTAGTATATTTAATAAATACTTTTCTGATTAAACTAGGCAGAATGAATATTATTACTTGCAACTAATGTTCTTAAAAGTAGAATAATTTGTATCAGAGGTGCAAGGAACCCTCAAGGAAATGGGTATCTGGGGGTCATTATCTAGCAGATTGTGTTTGAAAGCTCTGAGAGTACAATTAGTTTTAGAGAAAAGAGCCTTATAGCCAGGGCATGCTGAAATGAAACAGTTGCTCATTTTTATCATCTGTGTTCTTGGCCACCTGGAATCAAGAGACGATTGCAGGCAAGGAAGTGGAGGAGTGCATGGTGGCTGCCTTAGACCACTACAATGGGCATGAAGAATGTAGGAGCTGCAGGGAGGGTTGACTACTTCTAAATGTGCTGAAGCTTCGAAAGAAAGGAAATCACAAGCTTAAAGTTTGAAGTTCTCAGCTCAAGATAGTAAAAAAGCCAGGGTGATAAAACAATTACCCTAAAATTAGCTCTCATCTTTACAGGGCTGATGAAACTGAAAATTAAATGCACAGTCTAATCATGTGGTTTCTGAATTACATCAGCTGAATTCAAATGGTACCATGACTCTTATAGAAAGTTAAGATATTTGAATGGAATCATAATTGTGACAAATGGGAAACCCTGAAAACTCAGAGTACTTTGAATGCTAAAATCCACTAAATATCTCTTACTAGAAGAAATAACTTTTTCTCCAGTGCTTGATGAGTTGTTTCTGCCTTCTTGAAAACTGTGTAAGTACCTTGCCTGAGGGAGTTAGCTTATAAGATGGTGTAGTTTTCTTCAGAACTTATTCCTGACAACCTTCAATGCCTTAAACCCATAACTAACATCAGAGTCCAGCATGTTCCAGAAACAATTGCAAAATTAAACCCAGGAAGAAAAGGCTTATCCACTCCCCAAAATGAAATATTTTGTCAAATTGTATTGGCAAAAACCCTGCAGAAATAAATGTGGGGAAGTACAGCGAGGTTCTAAACCAGAACAAATGAAATATAATTCTATATTGAGATAAAGTTTTAAATACAGGTCCAGAAAAAGGAAAATATGGGATTAAAAAATCAGACAAACAGACAGAAGCATCATTGAAAAGTATGTAGTGTCTATTCTATGCAGCTGAAAACAAAGGTAGGAGATGCTGCCATGAATATGAGCCTCATTAGCAGCACTTAACCCATGTTATGATAATCAGAATGCTTTCACACCTAGCACTTTGCCTTGCTGATTGATTAAGGGGTCCCTGGATCTGAAAAAGTTGTGTACCCACTAAGGTCGCAAATGATCTACATAAGCAAGACAAAACAAATAAAACAACAGCAGCAACAATTCAACCTGGAAAACAGATTCCAGGATTGAGCCCCCATGCTATGGCTGCCTGAGTCAATTCACAGTGCAGAGTTTCTCAAATGAAGAGTGATCTGGGATTTCTTGAGGAAGAACCCTATGATAATACAGTGTCTTAGATTGGGTTCTTTCAGAGGCAGACGCTGAAGTGAAGATTCTCATGCAAATGATGTATTTAAAAAGGGCTCCCAAGAGATATGAGTAAAAAAGTGGACAAACTGGACAGGAAAGAGGAAAGACCCAACCAGGGTACAATTTCAGGAAAGGTCCTACCCTCAGACTGACCCTGTAGGGATCTCTGGAGCATGAACTGGACCTTGGACTTTGTCCCAACTCAGGGCAAAGGGGCAAGGGAGCTGGGCTTTCATATTTTTCGCTTCCACAGACATTGGCTAAAGGCTACCCTTTAGCTAAAGTATCTACTCCCAAGTACTTTGGTTCTCTGCACCTGCAGGCAAAGTGGCTCCATTAGCCCAAAGGCAATTTCTAGGAGAAAAATTACAGTTGTAGGTCATTAGTTTCAAACACACATTGCTGGGGATGGGGGGATAGCACACAGAAATGGTAAGAGAGATCCAAGCAAATCTGGGTGGAGCATTGACAATGCCCATTACAAACATCATATACATCACTATAAATATTACTGTTAGCCTTCCTCCAAAGGACTTGCAACACATGTTATAAAAGTGCACTGAGTATTTTGTGGTCAGGTGATTTAACCTAATGCTAATTCCTGGGGCCCCAAATATTAGTGTTCCAATGGTCAAAGAGTATCTTTATGGGGGAGGAGGGAGTCAAGTGATAAGGGAATTGTGGCATGAATTCATATCACGGCGAGGCTAGTGATCTGTGAATATGCATCCTGTGGATATACCATTAATTTCTGTGTTTATTGTTAGAATAGTCATCCTTAGCAGCTAGTAGAATCACCACTGTAGCTTCTTAAGGACTGAGGACAATTAAGGTAGAAACGACAGATGAAAGCCTTGGGAGATCTTACTCCCTATGAAAATAGTCAACAAAAGCTACGTTGCATTCTTGGATAAATTATAGAGGTTAGTGTCTCCATCAAAGACTCAGAAATATTGATATTTAACACTTCCCCATACAGCTCTCCTATTGTCTGTATATTGGAGAC
>NW_007731798.1:44487-46611 GCF_000696425.1 Galeopterus variegatus | reverse complement strand
TAATCGTCCCTTCTTAAAAATAATTATTTATATTTTAAATTGTCAAATAAAAATGTATATATTTATGGTGTACAATATGTTTTGAAATATGTATACATTGTGGAATGGCTAAATTTAGCTAGTTAACATATGCATTACCTCACATACATTTTGTGTGATGAGAAAGCTTAAAATCTACTCTCAGTGGTTTTCAGGAATACAATACGTTGTTATGAACTATAGTCACCATGCGGTACAATAGATCTCTTGAATTTAATCCTATCTAACTGAAATGTTGTATCCTTTGACCAACATGTCCCTGGCCTGATATGCCACCCCCTCCCCCAGCCTCTGGTAACTACCATTCTACTCTCTGCTTCTTTCAGTTCAACTTTTATAGATTCTGCATAGAAGTGAGAAAATGCAGTATCTGTGATTCCGTGCCTGGCTTATTTCACTTAACATACTGTCCTCCAAATTCATCCATGTTGTCACAAATGACAGGATTTCCTTCTTTTTATAAGGCCATGTAGTATTCCATTGTGTATGTATACCACACGTACAAAGTGTAATGAGCACTTAGATTTATTCCATATGTTGTCTACTGTGAATAATGCTGCAATGTACATGGGAGTGCAGATATCTCTTTGACATACTGATTTCATTTCCTTTGGATATATGCCCAGAAGTGGGATTGCTGGGTCATATGGTACTTCTATTTTTAATATTTTAAGAAACCTCATATAGTTTTCCATAATGGCTGTACTAATTTACATTCCCACCAACAGTGTGCAAGGGTTCCCTTGTGTTCATATCCTTGCCAGCACTTGTCTATCATCTTTTTGCTAATAGCTCTTCTAACAGATATGAGGTGATATCTCATGGTGGTTTTAATTTTTTCCCTCGTGCTTACTGATGTTGAGCATTTTTAAATATACCTGCTTGCCATTTGTATGTCTTCTTTTGAGAAATGTCTATTCAGATCTTTTGCTCATTTTTAAATTAGGTTATTTGTTTTCTTGCTGCTTTATGAGAAGTATTGTTTGCAAATATTTTCTCTTGTGCTGTCTTTTTGTGTGTGTGTGAGTGGGTGATTTTTCTCTAGTGGTATGCTTTGATTCCTTAATTTTTATCTATTATGCATATACTATAGGCTTTTGTTTTCTGGTTACCATAAGGCTTATATAAAACATCTTCTAATTATAACAGGCTATTTTAAGCTGATAACAAGTTAACTTTGCCTAAAAGGACTCTATCATTTTACTCCATCCCCACCCACATTTTCTGATTTTGATGTCACAATTTATATCTTTTTTTATTGTATGTCCTTTAAAAATTATTGTAGCCATTATTTTTAAAAGTTTTGTCTTTTAACCTACATACTAACGATGTAAGTGATTTACACACAACCATTACAGTATTAGCATATTCTAAATTTAACTGTGTACTTACTTTTACCAATGAGTTTTATACTTTCGTAAGTATTTGTGTTGCTAATTAGCATTCTTTTCTTTCAGCTTGAAAAACTCCCTTTAGCATTTCTTGTAAGATGAGTCTGGTGGTGATGAACTTCTTCAGCTCTTATTTGTTTGGGAAAATCTTTACCTCTCCTTCATTTCTGAAGGACAGCTGTGTTGTATAAAGTATTCTTTGTGGCAGTCTTTTTCTTTCAGTACTTTGAATACATCATTCCACTCCCTTTTGGCCTTAAAGGATTTTGCTGAGAAGTCTACTGTTGGTGTTACTTGAATTCCTTTAGATGTGATTTGCTTCTTTTCTCTTGCTGTTTCTGGGATCATCCCTTTGTCTTTGATTTTTAACAGTTTGATTATAATATGTCTGGGGGTTGTCTTGTTTGGATTGAATCTGATTGGAGACCATTAACCTTCCTATAGCTGGACATTTATATCTTTTGTCATATGTGGACAATTTTGCATTAGTTTTTTAAATAAACTTTCTGTTCCTTTGTCTCTCTCCAATTTCTTTAACTATAAGACTTCAAATATATGCTCTTTTGATGCTATCCCACAAATCCCATAACTTTTTTCATTCCTTCTCAGTCTTTTTTATTTTTTCTCCTTTGACTGTATATTTTCAAATAACCTATCTTTGAGTTCACAGATTCCTTTTTCTGCTTGATGAATT
>NW_007731798.1:42544-43083 GCF_000696425.1 Galeopterus variegatus | reverse complement strand
GGACCCTGGGTCCATGGGGGTTGGCCTGGCACTGGGTGGGCTTGGATCCTGTATCCACAGGTTGTGTTCATGAGTGCCAGCCTGATGACTAGGGCTGTGGGGGTTAGCCAGGTGCTGGGGATGGTCTGGAGCTTGAAGTTTCTGGGGCTGGCCTCACTCTGGGGTCAACCTGATTTGGAGCCTGGGGCTGAAGGCTCCTTCTCCTGGTGCTGGAGCAGGCCATGGAGGTGCAGTTCTCAGGTAGCAGCCTAGAGTCTGGGGCTGTGGGGGCATGCCTGGTGTTGGGGTCTGAGGCAAAGTTGATGCTCACTTTCCTTTCCTTCCCCCAAGTGTAGGCTAGCTCCCTCTATACTATGCTACCTGGGGTTGGGGATGGGTGGTATGCGTATTGTAAAACTGTCCTTCATACATTCTTCAATGTGTCTTTCCTTATTTCTGCGCTACATCTGGGAATTGTAATCTCTTATCTGTTTTTCTTAGCTCTTGTGAAGGTATTTTTGTGTATAGATAGTTGCTCAAATGGATGTTTCTTTTGGGGG
>NW_007731798.1:34295-42211 GCF_000696425.1 Galeopterus variegatus | reverse complement strand
AGCTCTTGTGAAGGTATTTTTGTGTATAGATAGTTGCTCAAATGGATGTTTCTTTTGGGGGGACAAGCACTGGAAAGCCCTATTCCTCTATTTTGCTCAAGTTTGGACTTTGTAGTTGCCTCTTGACTATGCCAACTAAGATTCCCATGAGTGTTATGTGGAACACCAACTCAATAATTCAGGCATACATACGAGCATTTCTACTTCAAATGGAAGTGATAGATACTGCAAAGGGCTCACTAGGCCCTACAGGCACAAGTTTCATGTACACATGGTGCTTACTTCTACTACCCTGCTCTTTGTCCTTCAACTTACAACTATGGCCTCATGAGGAATTTCCTTTGGCCAGTTGATTGAGGAGGCTGAAAGTCAAGCCTGTAATACTTTGACTTTGCAGTAAGCATTGGCACCAGACAGAAGTGTATGTTAGCTCTCAAGAATGATTTAAAGGGCATCAGAAAAGGAAGGTCTTCCAAATGGGCAAAATTTCAAATGGTGAATTTTGTGATTCACCTTCTCTGAAAGAAGAGAAGCCCTAAGTTATGGTTCTACACTGACCTATGGCTAGCTGGACAGATTTCCAGGGACTTAAAAGGAACAAGACTGAAGAATAGATGGCAAACAAGCACTGGAAAGCCCTATTCCTCTATTTTGCTCAGGTTTGGACTTTGTAGTTGCCTCTTGACTATGCCAACTAAGATTCCCATGAGTGTTATGTGGAACACCGACTCAATAATTCAGGCATACATAAGAGCATTTCTACTTCAAATGGAAGTGATAGATACTGCAAAGGGCTTACTAGGCCCTACAGGCACAAGTTTCATGTACACATGGTGCTTACTTCTACTACCCTTCTCTTTGTCCTTCAACTTACAACTATGGCCTCATGAGGAATTTCCTTTGGCCAGTTGATTGAGGAGGCTGAAAGTCAAGCCTGTAATACTTTGACTTTGCAGTAAGCATTGGCACCAGACAGAAGTGTATGTTAGCTCTCAAGAATGATTTAAAGGGCATCAGAAAAGGAAGGTCTTCCAAATGGGCAAAATTTCAAATGGTGAATTTTGTGATTCACCTTCCCTGAAAGAAGAGAAGCCCTAAGTTATGGTTCTACACTGACCTATGGCTAGCTGGACAGATTTCCAGGGACTTAAAAGGAACAAGACTGAAGAATAGATGGCAAAGAAATGTGGGGAATATGTATATGGAGAACCTCTCAGAACAAGCTCAGATTGTGGGGAGACAAAAAGTATTCTGTCTCATGGGAATATGTGTTAACATACTCTGAGAAAGGTTTTCAATAACCAATGGTCAAGTTGACCTGCTTTGGGGATATCAGTTTTTCCCAAAACCAATGCTAGAAGTTATGGAGTTTACACATAGCTATGGCAATGAATATTCTGAGCAAGGCTGACCTGACCAATGCCATTTCTGTGTATTCAACTTGCCAAAACAACCAACATTGAGCCCCTGATAAATGAACAAAATTGTGTATGTGGGCAGTCAGCTAGATTAGTTTTATTGTAAAGGAAGCAGTGATTTGTACCCACTGAAATAGAGACATATTCTGTACTGGATTTACTTTTCCTGCCCACCATGTTTTTGCCAGCAGCATCATCTATAAACTCACTGAATGCCTCGTTCACTATCACAGTATATGTGTAAGGAACCCATACTAGGCTGTTTCTGACAAAGGAACCCATTTATGGGATGCACAGGTGTTGTCATGTACCTTATCACTCCAAATCCACAGGCCTTACAAAGTGGTAGGCTAAGCTACTGAAGATTTGTTTATATTTCAGTTGGGTGTCAACATCTTGATCGGTTGGAGTGCTGTCCTGTAGGATGTTATATTCTCTGAATCAGCTATCAACAAATGGTTGTATTTCTCCTATAGCCAGGATACATGGGTTTAAGAACAGTGGAGTAGAAGTGGCATTGGTGTTATACCTAACCATAAACTTACGAAAGGTTTGCTGCCTGTTCTTGTAACAAAGGATTCTGCCGTTTCAAGGCCTTAGACCCAATGGATAAATGTTTCCCCAAGGCACACAAAAATGGCTCCATTAAATTGGAATTTGCTATGAGCAATTTTGGACTTTTTGACGAGAAATAAAAGAATATAGCATGTTGGCTGTGGGTAGTTGATTTTACAGATGGGGAGAGAGCACTTTACTTCTTCACAGAGAAGAGAGGGGCAACTATTTCTGGAATCTAGAGAAGCTTATGGGGCTTTCATAAAGACTTGTCCAGGAGTAAAAGTTAATTGTAGATTATATTAATTCTATACAAGCAAGGCTACAAAAGTTTGAGCTTTCTCAAAAATAAAAGTCTGGATTACACTACAAGGTGAAGAGCCGTAACCAACTAAGATTTTGGCTAAAGGAAAAGGGAACTTAGAATGTGTGGTGAAAGCTAAAAGTTGTAAATACTTCCTACAGCCTTATGATCAGTTGCAAAAAGGCGGATACCTGTAGACACCCACATTTGTTTTCTGGTGGTTATGTACATATTTATCTCTTAATATTTTCCATGCTCCGTCTTTTCCAATATTTATTATATTTTAGAACATAGGTTAGAAAATATCAAGATGGAATTGAATACATCAGAGAAGAAAAGGATAACACTCAGATCTCAGACTTGGTGGTTGATAAAGTAACTGAAGAGAATTTGGGTATTTCCTTCAGAAAAACAGTAAGCGCCTTTCAAGTATAATTGATATTTATAGAATATTAGGTTGGAGCATATTGCTGTTACTATATTGTTTGTAAATTTAATACAGTAGAAGAATAAATATTGATGTTTGTCAACTAAAAGATGGGCTGAGATAAACATATCATATTTATGTCTGCCTATTAAATTAATTTTGAACACCTACTTTGCATTTTGATAATTTGCCACACTCTAAATTCTATCCTCTCAAAGTTAATTCCATTTAAAAAAAAAAAAAATCCTGCATGTCCTTGAGAGCCTGGGAGCTAGGGTTCAGACATGTGGCTATGGTTTCATCAATCAGAAGCATTCATGCAAGACAATAATTCGGAAGTGAACAATGTGCAAAAATTTCTGTATGGTGATTTTTCCCTCAGTGTAGGCAACGCTATTGTTCTAGAGATATTGGTGACAGATTTCTCAGCAGGCCAGTTCTCTGATGTGTTCCTGTTTATTGATTTTGGAAGCTTATATGGTTTATTTACCTCTCCCTCTTTACTTTATCTCTTTCCTGTAAATTAGTCAGAGTGTATTCTTTTGTTTGCAACTAGGAATTTTAGTCATATCTTATAAAATAAATATGTTTGAAGGTAGTCTTCAAGAATATGTAGTATTAGAGCAGAGGAAGTAAGGACTTTTAAAATACCTCCCTTGTTTGATCTTTTTTATAGCATTCTCTAAATTAATTTCTCCTAATAACTCATTTTATATGAGAGCAAAACGTGATTTCAGAGGTGTCCACAATTTTCTGTCAGCCTTTTTTGTGGGAAAAATAAGATGAGAATACTGTCTATTTTTCTTGGCCTTTGCTTATATATCCAAATAAATATTAGACTGTAATCTGAAGGCATGGTTAGGGCAATCAGCACCTCCCTTAATCTTCTTGTAGTATTAGGTAGGAAGAATGGAAGAAGCAAAAACATTGAAGAAAATGCAAACAAGTTGGATTTTAAAATTAACAACTTAGGAAAACTTTCAGAAATTAATTTTAGGTGATCATAAAATCAGGTCATAGAATCATTGAATAAAGAAAATATAAGGAAAGATATGTGCCTTACAGAATAGAGAAAGTTGACCGACTCACTTTATTTTATTTTTTATTTTTATTTTTTTTGTGTCTTTTTGTCTTTTTTCCGTGTCCGGCAACGGATCGCAACCCTCAGTGTTGCCCCCATACCGGACCGGGGACCGGCAACGGGATCGCAAGCCTCGGCGTTGCTCNTTTATAGTTTTGCTATCTAATGAATATTCAATTAAGGGGGTGTTTCCCTGTTATGTAACATTGTCTTGCCATGCTCAGTTGGTCTCTTTTTGGAGCATATTCATTGGTCATATCCCATGACATACACCAGACATTTTCAAGAACATTCTGAGCTCTTTAGCACCCCTAGTAAAAGGTCATTCAGCTACGAGGGCTGTATAACACTTCTCTACTGAGCATGCCCAGCCACTGGATTTGCATAAGCCAGAGATTTTGGTCTCATTTTCTCCTTGTTGGTACCAAAAATAGGTCTAACTAGCAACAGTAACTTTCCTCTGAGGGAGGGTCTAGAGGAGGGGCCTGAGACCTCAGGAAGTGGCTGGAAACCCAGAGGCATGTCCTGTAACCCAAGTGCATGGAAACTGAGCACCTCTTATCTCACAGAAACTTCTCCTAGAGGGTCAAGGAAGGAGGGGAGCTAGTGGCGGTTGAGGCATAGCAAGAGTGGCTTTTAGTCCAAGAGACACTATGAGCGCTTGAGCAGAGCTTGATGGTAATTGTAGAATGAATCATGAGGTTCATAACCAGGGAAGTTGTGGCAAAACAAATAAACAACTAAACAATAAAGGGATTAAAAGTTATCAGCAAAGGCTAAACCTAAAAATAAGTTCTATAATCTTTCCTGACCTGATAGAAATCTTATTACAAATGCAGACCAACAATCCCAGATGTGTTTAGGAATTAAACCTTTTTTGAAATTTAGAAAGTAATATACACTTCCTATATATTTCTTAACGACTCCATGCAGGTCTAGAAACACACTCTAATCAAACATATTCACATTTTTGTTTTGTGGTAAAATATGCAAAAATGGATAAAGATATAAATAGCTTCATGTCAGTCCAAGTCAAATTTTGCCACCAAATGAATGCAGTTTGGNCAGAGTGCAGGCGGGCTCAAGAGACTGAGCAGCTGCTTGCTGAAAGTAACTTTGATGCAAAAAAAGCCATCAAAGTGCAGGTTGGTCCCAGAAAAGTGAACAACAACCCCTCCTTTTGCTGGGATTTGGCTTTTATAGTTTTGCTATCTAATGAATATTCAATTAAGGGGGTGTTTCCCTGTTATGTAACATAGTCTTGCAATGCTCAGTCAGTCTCATTTTGGAGTATATTCATTGGTCATATCCCATGACATGCACCAGACATTTTCAAGAACATTCTGAGCTCTTTAGCACCCCTAATAGAAGGTCATTCAGCTACGAGGGCTGTATAACACTTCTCTACTGAGCATGCCCAGCCACTGGATTTGCATAAGCCAGAGATTTTGGTCTCTTTTTCTCCTTATTGGTACCGAAAATAGGTCTAACTAGCAACAGTAACTTTCCTCTGAGGGAGGGTCTAGAGGAGGGGCCTGAGACCTCAAGAAGTGGCTGGAAACCCAGAGGCATGTCCTGTAACCCAATTGCATGAAAACTGAGCATCTCTTATCTCACAGAAACTTCTCCTAGAGGGTCAAGGAAGGAGGGGAGCTAGTGGTGGTTGAAGCATAGCAAGAGTGGCTTTTAGTCCAAGAGACACTATGAGCACTGAGCAGAGCATGATGGTAATTGTACAATGAATCATGAGGTTCATAACCAGGGAAGTTGTGGCAAAACAAATAAATAACTAAACAATAAATGGATGAAGAGTTACCAGCAAAGGCTAAACCTAAAAACAACTTCTATGATCTTTCCTGACCTGATAAAAATCTTACTACAAATGCAGACCAACAATCTCAGATGTCCTTGGGAATTAAACCTTTTTTGAAATTTAAAAAGTAATATACACTTCCTATATATTTCTTAACAACTCCATGCAGGTCTAGAAACACACTCTAATCAAACATATTCACATTTTTGTTTTGTGGTAAAATATGCAAAAATGGATACAGATATAAATAGCTTCATGTCAGTCCAAGTCAAATTTTGCCACCAAATGAATGCAGTTTGGGTTTGATTCTGGCACGAAGTGAATCATGAAAAGTTTTAGTTTTAAGAACTTCTGAATTTTATAAATGTGGATAGGGGATTGTTGATTCGTAAAAAACTGATTGTAGCTGAAGATACATGACTTCTATAAGAAATATATACTTTCATTTGGAAAAAAACTATTGTAGTGACAATCTAAGTTAACAAAAAACATGTTTGACAATTTTGAAAATCAACTGAGGATTAAATTTAGTGACTAATAATTATGCTGAGGCAAAATCTAGAACTATTTCTATCAATAAAGCATTAAAATTATATATATATAACAATTATTTCTAGCCTACCACTGACTTTGAAGTGTTATTAAATACAACAAAAATGTTAAGGCAACAACATAATTTAGAGCACCCCAAGAGTTTACTATAGTAGAATTTGGACTATATTTTCTTGGAGTAAATAAGATAAACAAAAGAAAGGAGAGAGACCTAAGATATAGTAAACTTCTGACTGTTATTATTGTGAGAGTAGAAATACTAATAAATTCTTACATTTGTTTATCAACTTAGACTTTTCAAAGTATTTAAACATGGTAATGTGGAATGATGATTCTCATTCTATTCCAAATTTGTGATACCCCATAGAAGTATTAAGTATTAGTGTTCTCAAAAGAAACAGGATATAAATATATGAGAAGTCCCACAATTCACTGTATGTAAGCTAGAGGCCCAGGAAAGCCAGAGGTATAAATTCCAGCCTGAATTCAAAGCCCTGAGTGTGAATGGTGTTAAGTCCTAGTCCAAGGGCAGGAGAAAGATGTTTCAGCTCCATTCAGACTTTCGGCCACCTTTTTGTTCTATTCAGGCACTCATCAGATAAGATAATGCTGACCCACATTGCGGAGGGCAATCTGCTTTATTCATCCCACCAATTCAAATGCTAATTTCTTCAGGAATACATACAAAGACACACCCAGAAAGAATATTTAGTCAGACATCTGGGCATCCTATAGTCCAGTCAAGTTTACATGTAAAATTAACCATCACAGTACTATAAGTAAGTTCTTAGTCCCATGAGAGAACTGTGAGGTATGTAAAATAGATGTATATCATAGACTCTACTTCTTAACACATTGCAAGAATTAGATAATGTTATGTGGACATTTTGTAAATAAATGTTAAGTGAACAAAAATCAAGAGTCAGAGTATTGAACAGTGATAGCCTCCTCATCCCTTTTCAGGTAAAGCAGTAAACTTGCATAAAGCTGTGCACACACTATTATCAAAATCAATTTCCTTTTCATCTGGCTGGGCCTCTGTCCACTCTGTCCCCTATCCTGCCTCCTAGGAAATCTCTGAAAATTGACTCAAGAAATAAGTCAAAGGACTGACTGAGGGATCATTGTCTCTGGTGATGTTTAAAGAACATTGAGAAAAAGGGATTTGGTGGATTAGAGTTCCCATTATAATAATTTTTCTGACCAGAATAGCCTCTGGAATGATAGGAAGGAGGCACAAACTCCATGGTCATCTTTTAATCTTTTAAAAAATTTTAATAAGTCATGCTGTACCTACAGTGTTTATGGTAGCAAAATAAACTCTGATATGACAAGCATCATATTTCATTTATTCCTTCTGTAAATGAAACGCCACAAAAAAAGCCACTAGAGCAAGGTCAATGCTTTCTGTTATGAAGTCCTTAGGCAGAAATCTTAACTTATCTCCTGATAAGTTTTAGGAAGATAAGCCTTTATTCCTGACCTTTAAAGTTTATTTTACAGAGAGCACTTAATGAAAAATTGCTACACTCTAAGGTCAGTTTTGTTTCCCCTTTAAAAAGCTTACCAAATACTATAACAAAATCTTTAAGAACACAGAATCCTGCAGCTGTTTTAAAGTGTGCCATTTGGAATAAAGTTTGAGAGTTTTACCTCTGATTTTTAACTGTGAACATAAGAGACTTGACTCTGGGGATGATCCTGCCATATTCCATGCCACAGAGTTTGGCCTCTGAGTTTTAAAGATAATTAAATAGAATGACCAT